>NC_025999.2:15198580-15305652 GCF_000442705.2 Elaeis guineensis | reverse complement strand
TTACGATATACCTTCACCCCCTAGGAGCGTAAAGAAGAACGGTCCTTTAGAGTCCAAAGAAGAGAAGTAGAACAAAAGCTTACATTTAACCAGTGCAAAAGAATTTGAAAAAGATTTAAGAGAAAACTCTTCTATTTGGATTCTAGTTGTTAAGGGAGTTGGCATGAAGGACACAAATCATCACCCTCAGGAGATAGCAAGCCTCCTTGAAAGCTTTAAGGATGTCTTTCCTGGGGATCTTCCAAATCACTTGCCACCCATGAGGAATATCCAACATGCAATAGACCTTGTTTTGGGAGCTACCTCACCTAATCTGCCCTATTATCGCTTTAATCCTACAGAGCATGCTGAGCTGAAACATCAAGTAGAAGAACTCCTTAGGAAAGAATTTGTTAGAGAAAGTTTAAGTCCTTGTGCGGTACCTGCACTCTTGACTCCCAAGAAGGATGGAACTTGGAGAATGTGTGTGGACAACCGAACAATTAACAAGATAATGATAAGGTATTGTTTTTCAATTCTTCGACTTGATGACATGCTGGACATGATAGCTAGATCCACTATTTTCTCCAAGGTTGACTTAAAGAGTGGATACCATCAGGTTAGAATTAGGCCCAGAGATGAGTGGAAGACTGCTTTCAAAATGAAAGATGGTCTTTATGAATGGTTGGTCATGCCATTTTATTGGTCTAATGCCCCTAGCACATTTATGAGACTCATGACTCAAGTGCTACGACCATTTATGGGCACATTTGTAGTCGTGTACTTTGATGATATTTTTATTTATAGCAAGACTGAGGAAGACCACTTAGAGCATCTCCGTCAAGTGTTCTAGACTCTTAAAACCAGAAACCTATTTGCAAATATCAAGAAATATGATTTCATGACCACATGCGTCATTTTCTTAGATTTTGTTGTGACCCCTGATGGTATATCCATGGACCCTAAAAAGGTCCGTGCAATTAGAAAATGGCTTGTACCCCAAAATATTCACGATGTCAGAAGTTTTCACAGTTTAGCAGCTTTTTATTGAAGATTCATTAAGGGATTTAGTATGATTATGGCTCCTATTACGGATTGTATTAGAAAAGGAGCCTTTGAATGGACCAAGGCTGCTGATCGAGTTTTTCATAAAATTAAAAATCATATGACCAGCACTCCTATGTTATGCCTGTCAGATTTTTCTAAGATTTTTGAAGTTGCCTGTGATGCATTCAGGATAAGAATTAGAGTCCTTAGTCAAGAGGGTCATCCTATGGATTTCTTTAGTGAAAAGCTAAATGACACTAAGCACAAGTATGCCACCTGTGATAAGAAATTCTATGCAGTGGTCCAAGTTCTTAGATTTTGGAGGCACTACTTGCTTCTACAAGAATTTTTCCTATATTCTGACCACGAAGCTCTTAGGTTTCTCAACTCTTAGAAAAAGTTAAACCCTAGACATAGAAAATGGGTTGAGGTCCTTCAGTCTTACACCTTTGTGTTGAAATATTGTGCCGGTATTGCTAACCGTGCTACTGATGTGCTCTCTAAAAAGATCAACATTTTATCGGTAGTAGTTATTGATAAGGACCGAACTGCTAATGCACTCCGTCAAAGAGTAGATCTTTTATTGGCAGTGAGTGTTAAGATTACCGACTTTGAAAAATTGAAAGAAGATTACGATGACTATCTGCACTTGGAAAAAATTATGTCTTCACTCCGACAAGGACCATTTAGAGAAATTAGTGAATATACCTTCCAGGATAGATATCTTTTCAAAAATAATAAGTTATGTATCCCATGTACTTCTATCCATGATTTTTTGGTATGGGAATTGCATGCGGGAGGTTTGTCTGGTCATTTCAGTAGGACCAAAACTATAGAGACTGTAGAACATCAATTTTATTAGCCAAGTTTGAAAAGAGATGTAGCCAAAATTATTGTCCAATGTCAAACCTGCACTGTAGCTAAACAATGTAGACAAAATACTAGCTTATACACCCCACAACCTGTTCCTGATTGTCCATAAAAAGATGTGTGCATGGATTTTGTTTTAGGATTATCACGTACAGCCTAAAAGAATGACTCTGTTTGTGTGGTAGTAGATCAATTTTCAAAAATGGCCCATTTTCTTCCCTGTTCTAAGTCCTCCAATGCCTCTAGAATTGCTCGTCTTTACTTTTGATGAAATTGTCCGACTGTATGGATTACCTAAATCAATTGTGTCTGATAGGGATGTTAGGTTTGTTAGCTATTTTTGAAAGACTTTATGCTACTTAATGGGAACAAAATTAAAATTTTTGTCAGTATATCACCCCAGACTGATGGTCAAACCGAAGTGGTAAATAGAAGTTTAGAAAATTTACTTCGGTGTTTAGTTGGTAAGAATATGAGAAATTGAGACTTGCTGTTATCCAGAGCCGAATTTGCATACAATAGTTCTATTATTAGGACTATTGGCATGAGTCCCTTCGAGGTTGTGTATGGCTATCACCTTAGAAAATTGGTTGATCTTATTCCTATACCCTTGCATACTAGAACATCTAAAATAGCAGAATCATTCGCATAACACATTAGGAATCTACACAGAAATTATAGAGAAATTAATGTTAGCAATCAAATTTATAAACAATTAGCAGATTGACACAGACGAGCCCATGATTTTATTGAAAATGATTATGTTATAATTCGGGTTAGACCAGAATGGTTTCCTTCGAGAACTGTCAAAAACTTGCATGCACGTGGAGCAGGCCTTTTTAAGATCTTAAAGAAAATCAGACCAAATGCATATATTGTAGATTTATCGTTTGATTATGGCATCAGCTCTACTTTTAATGTTTTGGATCTAGTTAAATATAAAGAACCAATAAGGATACCTAGTGATCCATTTGAGCCTAACCCATTCATTGAGAGCGAACCCCAACCCGAGTGTCCACAGCCAAATTTTTTTATAAAATACGATCGTATTGAAATAATTCTGGATGAGCAGATAATTTTCACTAGGAGAAAAAGATATCAAAGGTACCTGGTTCGGTGGCAAGGCCGACCTGCGTCTGAGGACACATGGATAACCTGAGAAGAGCTGCAAAGAATTGGTCTTGATCTACTTGAGCACTATCAAAGTCGAGGCGGCCTTTATTCGATGGAGTCAAATTCTTTCCAATCTGAGAGAATTGGTGTGGACACCAGTCACCGTGATTCGTTACAGCTTGAATATTGATAAAGTCTTTTATTTCTGTAATCCTTTTATTTTGAGTCCTGTAATGGGATTATAATTGAATCCTTAAATTAGGTTTGCATCATAATTGAGTCCTAATTCAAGTTAGTCATTTGAGGAGTCTCATGGTCCACCACTTGGATGCATACCATTTGAAGACACATGATCAGATGAGTGCTGCCCTCTCACATGTGCGTGCCCTCCTCACGGTGATTTCAGATCTCCATGGCTTCTTCACACGAAAAATTCATCTCCCTCATCACATGCCATCAGATTATCGCCTTCTCAATGCCTTCCTCAAAACTCACGATCCATCTCCATTGCTAACAACCTCCTCAACGCTACTCTGTTTAGGTTGTTAGGTTCCTTTAAAGGAGAAATAATGATCTTGTAATCAGTGATTGATTGAAAAAAAAAATTTCTATTTCCTCATCTTGTTGGGAATTGTGACCTAAAGCCAATCATCTAGGTTGTAGATAATTGTGCTCCATACATGTATATAAATTATAAAATGATAAATGTTATCTGGCAAGATTCATCATAAAGAGTACATCTTCCAAAATAGAACTCATATGTTATGATGAAGTCCTTAGAATTACTATCAAAATAATAAAGGAGAATTTATCATGTGGTTCTTAAATCCTACTCATGACCAAATGATACAATTATTACAAGGACGATAATTGTATCAAGTATAGGTCGTTGTATACCATATTGATTGGTTGTCCTCATAACCAAGGTGTGTGGTGACACGGATATGGTATATAGATGATTTGTAAGAGTACATTTTACTGAGCGTGATTACTTTCAGAGCACCCTATTGTTAAGGGTTGCTCTGATGGGATATGGATATATGTGTTCCTCTGATCTAAGACTGTCTTGGTGACTTGCAAGTAACTCACTGTGCTTTGGTGCAAGATTATCCAAATTTCTAATTCGATGATAGAAAGTTTATGGGTACAGTCAAGTACTTATGAAGTTTGAGTGTGAGTCAAGATGTGATTGACCGCTCCAAGTAAAATAGAGATGATCAATCACTGTGTTTCAATTTAGCAAAACTTTGACCAAAGTAGTCCTAGTGAGGAGTAACAGGATTTTTGAGGTTGAGACATAATGTGGACCACTTATCCTGGGTTGACAGTTTAACCCTTACTCATCCTTGAGTATCAAGTATTAAAAGGATGAATTATACAGAAACTATATCCACATTAGTTCTAGAGTGTTGCTAGGCATACATTTGGCCTATTCGGATGTCAGGTCCCATTGCTAGATGGTTATATCGATTAGTACAAGAATTATTCTTGTGCTACCAACTTAGGTTTGAACCTATGAGATCACACACATAGAAGTACCTATCTGATCAAATGGGTGATTGACGATTATGAATCGTTAAAGGGTTTAATTATCAATTTGATTGATGATTAATCCTATGCAAAGGTTGCAATAAAATATTTGCTAATAGTTAGTAAATTAGAAGAATAATTAATTAACAATATGATTATTAATTGGCTCAATTTGATTGAGCAATGGAGATTGGATTAGATCTAATTGAATTGGATTCAATTAGATTAGTTTTGGATTGATTGGATGCATCCCTATTGAATAATAGGGCTTGTTCCAATTGATCTCAGGGATGTATGAATATGATTCAATTATTTTTTATATAGGCTTTGGATTGATTGGATGCAGTCTTATTGTATAATAGAGCTTGTTCCAATTGATCTCAGAGAGCTAAAATCAAATTAATAGGATTAGTTTGATATAAGCTTTGATTGGATCAAACCCTATTGGATAATAGGCTTGATTAGATCAAGCTCTATTATCAAATAGCTTTCTTGATATCCATCAAGAATCAATCTCTGGATCAATGGAGTTTTAATCTAACTAATTATAAATTTGATTGGAGCCTAATAATTGGGTTAGGACCTAATTAGTTAGTTTGTTATAACTAATTTCTAAGTTAGTTAGGATTGGATGCAAGAATTAGTTAGGATTTGATCAATATTCTTGAGTCCTATTTGGAATAGGACTTGACCAACTTGAAACTACCCTATGTGACATAAAATTTCCACACCTCCACCTCTCTTCATCGTGAGATCCCAAGCCCCAAAAGAGTTGTGCACCCTCTCTTCTCTTTCATGAAAAATTGGGCATCTCTCCATCTCTTTCTTGTCGCCAAAAATAAAAAGGGGCATCTAGGAGTTGGATGCCCCAATTCTACATGACACCTTCCCTTCCTCTCCTCCCCATCTTGATTTGATTTTGTGAGACTTTGCTTGCTGGTTCTTGGATGTCAAAAGGAGGCTTCTCTACTGGTTATACAATAAAAAAAATTGGAGAAGAAAAGTTCTTCCCAAAGAGAGAAAGATCAAGAAAGAAGAAGGGTCTTCTTTCTTGTGCGCAGTCTTGAAAAAGGAGTTCTTCTTTCAGATTTTTTTTAATTTTTTTTTCAAGATAAAAATTAGATTAGATTTGACTTTTAATATGAAGATTTAGAGGAGTAATACCAAAAAAATCTGGTTGGACATGAGGGGCTTCCTGGAGTTCTAGATCAAGAAGAAAAAGGGAGAAGAAGAGAGAAGAATGGTTCTTCTCTTGGATCTCTTTTTTGGGTTCTTCTAAGGCTCAAGATCTCCTATGATTTTTAGTATGAAAAATTAGATTTGATTTGATTTTTATCATAAAAAATTAGAGAAAAAAAATTCTTCTTAAGGGTGTGAAAGGAAGAGAGAAAAATTCTTTCTTATGCATGAAAAATTGAGAAGAAAGGGTTCTTCTCTTGATCTTTATTGTAGAGATTAGATGCATGGATCCAGAAAGAAAAGGAGAGGATCTCCTTATTCTTCATCTTCATCATATTCCTCTTTAGATCAGCCAAAAGATGGTATCTTCACGAGCTAGCACTCCCAAGGAGATCGATCAGCACAAGGACTTCGTGTGGATACCTGTAGAGGCCGGACACATGTGCGACTGTCAAGCATCATGAAGAACCATCTACCATAGATTTCAGATGCAGTGATCTACTTATCACGCTCAGGTATGAAGTTTTGAATTCAATTAATATTTAGATATGATTTAAATATAAATTAGATATGTTCTATACTTATTGAATTTTAGATTTCAGATGTGCATACATGCGTATTAGTTCATGTCATAGATCCTGTATGGTGATTTATATTTGATCTATGCATGCATTGTAGATTAAATTATTTAATCTATGTATGTTTCACTATAAAATTTTTAAAAAATGCATGCACATCACCCATCGTGCTTCTCTTCAAATAGTATCAGAGCCAGGTTTCATTATGACATGAACATATATGCATGTAAAGTTAAAATCTAGATTTAGCAATGCATGAGATATATTATGATCTGATTTTAGATTTGATCTAATATAAAATCAGATCTAATATAATTTAGATTAGATCTAAATTTTTACATATATAATATATGAATTAGATTAGATATTCTTAGTAAAGTACTTGGATTGGGTAATCACTAGGCCGTCCGGTCATAGGAGCAAGTAGGATTACATGACCCTCTCTTCCCATTCAATGGGGTACTCTTCATTGCATGTAGAGATGTCACTGTGAGGTCCCATGAAGAAGAAAGTAAAAAGAGAAAACTTACTTTCTTTTAAAACCCTAAATCTTGAAATCTTAGGTGTTGTTGTATGTAATACAAGTTGTGAAGAAACTAGTTACATCTAATCTTGATTAATCAAAATTATTTTGATTAAAAATCATGAAAATTTAGATTTGATCTAAAAGATTTTATGATTTAATGTAAAAAGTTTACATAAGAAATTATTTCATAATCTTAACCCATGTTAATGCTGTACTTAATTAAGAATTAAGAAATATATTTTAGATCTAAAATTATGATTAAAGATCTAATGACATTGCATAAAACATGGAGCATGGGATAGCTCAAATTAGGTCGCTTTATTTGGGTTAGACCTGAGGTTAGAATCAAAGACCTAATTGACTAAAAAGAGTAGTTGATCAAATCTAATCAATAGTTGATTTAGATTAGATCAAGGATACTCTAGATTAAACATAATAGTTGTAATTGATCGAGTCCATATCTTTGATCAAACCAAATGGATCTTGATTGAGGCTCAAAGGTTGAGCCCGGATCATTAGGTTGATTAGATCGTTAGGTGACTCGAGTTGACTCATATTGTTAAGGTTAATCAGTATGACTGATTTAGGTCCCCTGGACTGACTTATCTCTAATATTTCTCATGACTTGGTAAAGTTAGTGAGAGGATCTACAATATGTCAGTTAGGCCCACTAGTCACTAGTCCTTTTCATGACTTGATGAAATCAGTGGAAGGATTTATGACTTGTAGGTCGACTAATATTTTATAAAATAAATTTAATCAAATTTTTTAAATTATTAAGTCCATAAAATGAGCTAGTTATAGAGATAACTAGATCATAGCCTCCCATTAAGGTGAATGGTAATTAGTCCATCACTTTAGATTGACATATGCAGGCACCATCCGTCTGGTGTTCCCTCTAAATGATGAAATTATCATTCATCATATGATGACTTTATTAAACTATCTGATGGTGGCCAGATTGATGGAGCCATCCTCGGACCTAATCATTTTTTGACTAGTATCACTGAGTAGGTTCATGTTAATAGTTAGACCTAATCGAAACTTTCAATGGAGGCCCATCGCCTAATAAAATAAAACCTGAGGTGAAAATTAAATACTAAAAGTTGTTTGGAGAAATAATTGATTGAGAACCTATCTATAGATGCATATGGGTTGATCGAGCCATTCTCGAGCTTATATGCCATTTGTGTGGATTCTAGTATCTGCTAAGGAGTTAAGGTAATTTTTTGAATTGGAGGAAGAGGCTACCAATTCGTATAAAATTGGGGGAGAACCTTTAGAAAAGTCCAAGTTTTTAAGCTTAAAATAGTTCGTATACTAATAGGTCAATTGTTCTTTTTTCAGAAATGGCTAGAATATTATCGTTCTGTTCATTGTTAGATAGTAAAAATATTATCAGACCTAACTTCAATAGCTAGTATCAGAAGTTGAGTATAGTTTCTGGGCAAATTGATCAAGAAGTCTCAGGCTAACCTAAACAGGCTTAAAAGAGAAATCAACAAATAGTTGCTGGTCAAGATAGTTATATGATAACTTCTTAAAGTTTCTCTATTGATAATTCTACTATCAGGGTATAGGATACCGACAGTATAAGTCATGTTTGTAAATAGTTGTAAAAGACTTCAGGATAGTAGAAGATTTGAAAACGGCAAGAGAGTCCTGAATGCAAGACATGAAAGTCTGTTCTAGTCTTAATATTAGTAATCATCGAGATTGTTCTCAATCCTAAAGATGTCATTTTAAGTGATTGTCACTATTGTTCAATCTTATTGATGGTGTCAATAAGTATGATTGTTGTAATATCATTGTGAATGATACTACAATAATGAGTGGATAATTGAAAATAACATAAACTCAGTACCATAGCCTGTTAGTGTAGTATACACGTCTGACTAGCACCCTAGATTAGATAATGTCACTAAAGCTTGCTTTTGGCATAGTTGACTTAGTCACCTTTTATTGGAAAGGGTGAATGAGCCAGCGATGTTCTGAGTTTAGTACAAATTGATGCATTTATACTCATGAATATTAGTGCCAACAGGGGGCTTAACTACTTCATTAAATCTCTAATGACCTATCTTGACATGGGTGTATCTTGCTTATGAAGCATAAATCGAAGTCGATTGAAATGTTCAAACGATTCTATAATGAGGTAGAAAAATGAACTGCAAAGAATATTAGAATTCATTAGTTTGACCGATGAAGTGAATACCTTTACAGTAAGTTTTTGACATGTCTTAAAAAAAATTAGATTCTCTCTCAATGGACCTCTCTTGGGATATCACTATTTAAAAAGATGTCTGAAAGGAGGAATTGAACCTTATTAGACATGGTTCGGTCTACTGTGGGATTTACTGGTCTGCCTGAGGTTATGTTTTAGAGACTACTTGATATGTGCTCGAGAATATTCTGAGCAAATTGATCACCAAAAACTCCATATGAGATATGGACTTGGGTAATTCAATACTCTCTCACCTTAGAATTTAGGATGTCGAACTTACATAAAATATTCACAAACTGACTAGCTTGGATCTTGATCTGATAAATATTATTTTAGAGATATTTTTTTTATCTTTCGAATGGATATGAGATGTCCATGAATCTTAAGGCATTCTTTTTGAAAAAAAAATTTCTTAGTGAAGGAACTGATGTCATTAAGAGCAAACTTGGTGAAGTTTGATAAATAGAGGAACCAACTCTGACACAAACCAACAGAACTGGAGTTGATTAGATCAAATCCAGAGCTTGATGTAAAGGCATTCTTGAATAGATACAGTAGAGTATCATATCAGTCAAACAGATACTTCAGTTTCTAAGTTCAGGATGGAGATTTGATCTCCCATACGAATGCAATATAGGGATCTAATATTGAGAAGTGGCTTGGAGCCATTAAATCTGAAATAAAGTTCATGAAGATCAACGATGTATAGACATTCGTTGATTCACCTGAAGGGGTAAGACCCATAAGGTGTGAGTGAATTTTAGATGGATAAGAGGCACAAACAGAAAGGTGGAGACCTATTAATTCTGTCTGATTGCCAAAGAATTTTATCAAAGTTATAGTGTTGACTATGATGAGTGGCAATCCTTAAGTCCATTCGGATTGAATCAAACTTCTTGAAGTTGGAATATACATTTTGAACACATAATTTTGTTGAGAATGAAGTAAAATCCTGTATGTACAAATGAACTATTAATTCTATAAAAGTATTCTTTGTATTATTTGGATGAAATTTTTTTAATTGAAAATGATATCCCTACATTACAGAGAATAAAAGCTTGGTTGTCATCTCTGTTCTTCATAAAGATTTGAAAGGTTATTAGAACCATCCTTAAGTATTTGTGAAATACTAAGGACTAATGATTCATTATGGAGAATCTAACTTAAAACCTATAGAATATTAATTCCAATTTCTAGTCGTATCGAAATGACAAAGTTGTGTCAGGTTATGTTTTTATCCTATAAAGAAGAGCGACATGCTGGAAAGATTCCATGCAATAGTAAGTAGCTAATTTTATTTGCAATACAGAGTTCTTTGCAGCATTTGATGCTGATAAAGAAGTTGTTTGGTTATGGAAGTTCATTAGCGAGCTTGGGAAGGCACCCTCTATTGATGGTCTAGTCCTTCTGTATTGACAGCACTACTGGAGTCATAGCTTAAGCTGAAGAACTGATATTCCATTTGTGAACCAAATACTTTTTGTATTGCAATCACCTTATTCGATAAGATCGAAATAAAGTTGACCTTAAAAAGATCGATCAAAAGGAGAACTTGACCAGCCCATTGACTAGAGCAATCGGATCTAAAGAGTTCAATGATCACAAATGGAAGATGGGTATTTGATACAAATCTGATTAGCTTTAGTCCAAGTGAGAGTTATTGAGAATTATGACCTAAAACCAATCATCTAGGTTGTAGATGATTGTTCTCCATACATGTATATAAATTATAAAATGATAAATATTATCTGGCAAGATTCATTATAAGGAGTACATCTTTCAAAATAAAACTCATATGTTATGATGAAGTTCTTAGAACTACTATCAAAATGATAAAAGAGGATTTATCATGTGGTTCTTAAATCCTGCTCGCGATCAAATGATACATTTGTTACAAGGATGATAATTGTATCAAGTGTAGGTCATTGTATGTCATATTGATTGGTTGTCCTCGTAATCAAGGCTTGTCATGACATAGGTATGGCATATGGGTGATTTGTAGGAGTATATTTCACTAAACGTGATCACTTTCGGAGCACTCTACTGTCAAGAGTTGTTCTGATGGGATATAGGTATATGTGTCCCTTTGACCTGAGACTACCTTGGTGACTTGCAAGCAACTCATTGTGCTTTGGTGTCGGACTATCCAAATTTTTAATCAATGACGGAAGGTTTATGGGTATAGTCAAGTACTTGTGAAGTCTGAGTATGAGTCAAGATGAGATTGATCGCTTCAAGTAAAATTGAAGATGATGCATCACTGTGTTTCAATATAGTAAAATTTTGGCCAAAGTAGTCCTAGTGAGGAGTCACAGAATTTTTGAGGTTGAGATACAATGTGGACCACTTATCTTGAGTTAATAGTTTAACCCTTAATCATCCTTGAAAATCAAGTATCAAAGGGATGAATTATACGATAACTTTATCCACATGGGTTCTAGAGTGTTGCTAGGCATACATTCGGCCTATCCGGATGTCGGATCCTGTTGTTAGATGGTTATATCGATTAGTACAAGAATTATTCTTATGCTACCGGCTTAGGTTCTAACCTATGGGGTCATACACATAGAAATACCTATCTGATCAAATGGCTGATCAACAATTATGAATTGCTAAAGGATTTAATTATCAATTTGATGGATGATTAATTCTATGCAAAGGTTGCAATAAAATATTTGCTAATAGTTAGTAAATTAGAGGAATAATTAATTAACAATATGATTGTTAATTAGCTCAATTTGATTAAGCAATGGGCATTGGATTAGATCAAATTGAATGTGATTCAATTAGATTGATTTTGGATTGATTGGATGCATCCCTATTGAATAATAAGGCTTGTTCCAATTGATCTCAGGGATGCATGAATATGATTCAATTATTTTTTATATAGGCTTTGGATTGATTGGATGCAGCTTTATTGTATAATAGAGCTTGTTTCAATTGATCTCAAGGATCCAAACTTAAATTAACGGGATTACTTTGATATAGGCTTTGATTGGATCAAATTCTATTGGATAATAGGCTTGATTGGATCAAATCCGATTATCAAATAGCTTTCCTGATATCCATTAAGAATCAATCTTTGGATCAATAGAATTTTAATCTAACTAATTACAAATTTGATTGGAGTCTAATAATTGGGCTAGGACCCAATTAGTTAGTTTGTTATAACTAATTCCTAAGTTAGTTAGAATTGGGTCCAAGAATTAGTTAGGATTTGATCAAGATTCTTGAGTCCTATTTGAAATAAGACTTGACCAACTTGAAACCACCCCATGTGATATAAAATTCTCATGCCTCCACCTCTCTTCATTGTGAGATCCCATGCCCCAAAAGAGTTGTGCACCCTCTCTTCTCTTCCATGAAAAATTGGGCGTCTCTCCATCTCTTTCTTGTCATCAAAAATAAAAAGGGGCATCCAAGAGTTGGACACCCCAATTCTACATGACGCCTTCCCTTCCTCTCCTCCCCATCTTGATATGATTTTGTGAGGCTTTGCTTGCTGGTTCTTGGATATCAAAAGGAGGCTCCTCTGTTGGTTATGTAGCAAAAAAAATTGAAGAAGAAAAGTTCTTCCCAAAGGGGAAGAAGAAGGGTCTTCTTTCTTGTGCGCAGCCTTGAAGAAGAAGGAGTTTTTCTTTCAGATTTTTTTTAAATTTTTTTTAAGATAAAAATTAGATTAGATCTAATTTTTAACATGTGGATTTAGAATAAAAATATCAAAAAAAATCTGGTTGGACGTAAGGGACTTCCTAGAGTTCTAGATCAAGAAGCAAAAGAGAGAAGAAGAGAGAAGAAGAGAGAAGAATGGTTCTTCTCTTGGGTGTCTCCTTTGAATTCTTCTAGGGCTCAAGATCTCCTATGATTTTCAGTATGAAAAATTAGATTAGATTTGATTTTCATCATGAAAAATTAGAGAAGAAAAGTTCTTCTTAAGAGTGTGAAAGAAAGAGAGAGGTTCTCTCTTATGCATGAAAAATTGAGAAGAAAGGGTTCTTCTCTTGATCTTGATTGTAGAGACCAGATGCATAGATCTAGGAAGAAAAAGAGAGGGTCTCCTTATTCTTCATCTTTATAATATTTCTCTTAGATCAGTCAAAGGATGGTGTCTTCGTGAGCTAGTACTATCGAGGAGATCGATCAGCACAAGGGCTTCGTATGGATACTCATAGAGGTCGGACGCATGTGTGGCTGTCAAGCATCATGAAAAATCATCTACCATAGATTTTGGATACAGTGATCTGCTATCTATACTCTAGTATGAAGTTTTAAATTCAATTAATATTTAGATATGTTCTAAATATAAATTAGATATGTTCTATACTTTTTGAATTTTAGATTTCAGATGTGCATACATGTGTATTAGTTCATATCATAGATCCTGTATGGTGATTTAGATTTGATCTATGCATGCATTGTAGATTAAATTATTTAATCTATATATGTTTCACTGTAAAATTTTTAAAAATATATGCACATCACCCACCGTGCTTCCCTTCACATCTCACGAGTTTTCTTTTTCCTCCCCCTCCTCTTCATCTTCCTTTTTCTTTGCCTCTCTTCCTTCTCTTCTCATAAGTCTTGCTCAATTGAAGAATGAAGTATCTAACCAATCTATAGGATCCTAGCATATCAATTTGCAGGATCCCAATGCATCAACCCTCCTTCCCAACGGCTGCTTCCTCCCTACGCCGCAATTCTTCGCATGCTTGGATCAAATTTCTTTATTCTTGGATAATGAAAAAAATTGCCAACAACCACGGCCTAATTCAATGTCTGAATCCTCCCTCATCCAGAAGTTTTCATCGACGTGTTTGTGAGATCTCTTGCTTTTAAATGAATCTTTGGGTAGATCGTTATTGTAGAAAGTTAATTCTGTATTTCTTTATAATTAGATCTGAATTTTTAATTATGATCTGATACCCTAATCATGGATGGTTTCTCAATCATCTACGACCTTTTTTTCTAGATCTAAGGGATTGAATTATTTGCATGCATAACAGTAATCTCTTCTTGATTTTAACATAATCACCTTCATTATCATTGTTTGCTGGTTGTTTGCTGCATTATTATTAATCTTGTTTGCTTGCATCCTCTAGAACTAGTCTCTAACGAGTGAGCAGACATCCATGTGACTTCTCATGTTAGTCACGCTTAGTGCTAATTATTCTCTAACAACCACCTATACTCTTGCTCCAGTGTTACTACACCACAGACTCGAGACTCATCTGTCTGAAAGAAGCGATCTGTGTATCGATCTATCTGGATCAATCATCATCTTTATGAGGATTCTATGATCAAGAGCAATTTAGGAATTAACCATCCATGACATATGTCTTAAATTTTTCAGCTTTTTGAGAATATGTATCATCATTTTGCTAATCTCTTAGATGATTTGAAAGAAATATGCCCTACAAGCTAATCGAATTTTATATTTTGATGGGTTTTCTTTGTAATCTTCCAGACTCATATTTTGATTTTTTATAAATAAAAGGTATTTTTCATCATATGCTGCATCTTACTTTTGTAATGATTATGATAAACTCTATAAATCAGGATAATGGGTTTAGGGTTATGATGAGATCATACCTATGAGATATAAAATCCTAAAAATCTTGATTTAGAATATTTCTAGTCATAGGAGCATTAAGTAGGAGATCAATATTTCGGATAGACTAGCACTTCCTATGTATGCTTGATAGAGAGGGTGGCTGATCTCATAAGCCACTTGTATGAAATATTAATACAAAAAAGTGGATGCTCATTAGAGAATGAGTTCACTGAATTGATCCGACTTAAGAAACATCTTATGGAATTTACTTACCCGTCAAGAGATGTTTTCTTGTAGTCAGAGTTGTGCATGTAATCTTTTGACCTAAGACTACCATAGAACTTTGTATACATGAATCCATATTTTGGTTCATACTCATTCATGACTTAGTCATATACAGGGTGTTCTGGATATGGTGGAATGTGTATGGAGGTTGTGAGTAGGTCAACATGAAATCGATCACTCCTGGTAAGAGGAGATCGCATCTTACTTGCTTTGATCGATTGATGATTCGAGAAGCCTTTGATCAAAGCAGAATAAAAATTAGAAAGAGTTTCTAATGTTTTATTAATCAAATCATCATTAAAGATTAAGAGAGATATGAATATGATATTGAATTTGACATCATTCCATATCCAGAGTCATATTCGGAGTATAGGAAGATTGCAGGATCGAATTGCATGGTAACTTTTCACTGAAGAATATTTTGATATTTTCATTAAAATTTTATATCTTTTAGGTAGACATGATATATTGTTAGATGTTAATCTTGTCTTGTAGATTTGATCGAATTAAAGAGTTTAATTTGATCATCAATTAGAAAGAGTTCTAATTACTGAAATCAGGTTAGCTCGATTGAATCTAGATCAATTAGATTAAATTCTAATCAAATCAGATCGATTTACACTCGAGTCTACTGCTAGCTAGATATAGAATCCAATGGGTCACATACAAATAAAATTAATCAGGGGTCTAATTGGATTAGATCATATTTGTAAAATAGACATGCTAGCATATGTTGCAAAAACTAGCTCCTTGTTTTGAATCGGGTTCGAAATTGATTCCAGATTGGACTAATTAAAGTCAAATTAATTCAAATCAATTTTGAATTTGAGTTGGGTTAGTCTTTAGCTACATGTACCAAAAATTTAGAGCCAAGAAACAAGGTCCCCACATGTCAAAAATTTTTCTTGCGTGTGGGTGCAGTCTTTGTGTGCAGAAACAGGTTTCACGTCCCATGAGATAGGATGCCCCTTCCTCGAGCTTATCCAATGTTTCATGATGAAAAAAAAAATTCAAGATTCCTAACTTAATTTTGAGCAAAGAACTCCTTCTGAAGTTAAAACACCTTCTAGTTTAATCGTGAAAATTGGTTGAAGTTAGAAATCCTGCCAATCTGATCCACACGCCTGACCAAGAGTCCAACTTATGAAGGACTCTAATCCAAGTGTCACGCCACATTTTAATTTTAGATTTTTTTCACACCATCAGCAATTTAGCACCTTTATTTTGCTCCATTGGATGGATAAAAGTAATTGATTGGTGGTGGATAAAAATTATGCCATGGGAATCTGCACGACACATCAGAGAATCATTGAGAAAAATATTCCGAAGAGTCCTTCTGCGCGAAGCATCCCTTGGATTTTTTTTTCTGATGATTGTCATATATCAAAATCTTTCAGATGGGCATGAGAATTCATCATAGGGTGTCATATTTTCTGATGGATGCGAGATGGCATTTGGAGGGGGGGCAAATCAAATCTGAGAGCACCCCGTCGCTGATAAACACTTAATTTAAATCATTTAAAATAAAAAATTATATTTAATTTATTTTATTTATTAAGAATTTGATGCTTCTTTTTATGTTTTACAGGAAAGATGATCGCCGATACAAAGAGTCTGATTCATAGATCAAAAAGACTCAAGTTTGAAGAAAATTGGATTTAAAATAAAATTAAAATAAAAGAAGGATGCATACGGTATTATAGAAAATGAAGATACTATGCAAGGAATCCAAAAGGATATAGACGTCATTGTGAAGAAACAAAAGTTTCTTTTTGGAATATAAAAAGAATGTTCACACGGCAGTGTTCACGCGGCATGCGCGGGCGTGCGTGGGCACGAGCGTGGACGCGGGGCGGATGCGAGGCGAGCACGGGCGCGGCACGGCAGGCAAGCGGGCGCACGAGGTTCGTGGGGACAGATGAACAAATGGAAGGAAATATATATTTGAAAATGCTTCAAGAGAAAAAATTTGTATTTTCTTTATCTGCTTGCGATCTTTCCATCTCATCCATCCATTTTTAGTCATTAGTATTTTCTTTAGTCCCACGTCGAAAAACCATATAAAACTCCTCCCTCCTAACACCTATAAAAAAGCTTTTGTACTCCCATTGGAGGGGGAGCCCAGAAATTCTTCTAGAGCCTTGCATAGAGGAATAGAAAGGGACTACTTCATGAGCAGCTAGGCTAGCAGTCTCGGGAGTGGAGAAGAAATTTTATAACGACACAGAGATGGTTTATTGTTCTAAACTTTCTTGTATTTCTTTATATGCAATAAAGATTTTGCTTTTTATTTAAATCATCATGAGTTCTTTATTTGCTCTCTTTCATATACTTTTATTTATGCTTTCCTGTTAGATTAATATTAGGAACAACTTTTACTTTCTGGAGACGCACCGTGATCTACGGATACGGGGCGTGCCGAAAAAAAAAAAAGTTGTTTATCTAGTACTTTTCGAAGATGCCGTGATCTATGGGTACGGGGTGTGCCGAAAAAAGATTGGTATTTTTCTTAAGATTAATCGCATCTATTTAATTAAAAAAAGAGATACAACTCTGCTAGTGCAAATTAATTTAAAACTCTCGAGCTCTTTATTTTTTAATTACATCAATTTTAAGATAATTTATTTTCTAAATCAAAACAATACTTTTTTCTTTTATTTTACAATCTCAACTTAGCCCAAGATCCCTGAGGATACGATCTCAACTCATCCTACCTACGTAGTGAGTAGAGTTATTTTTGATGCTATCAACGACTACACATCAAATTTTGGCACCGTTGCTGGGGACCTTGGTACGGTTGAATTAAAAAAAAAAACCATTAACATTTCATAATACTTAACTAAAATAGCATAACCCCAAATATAAAAATTTCTAACTTGATTGGACACCTTGTTTCTTTGCATCTCATCTCCATAATTAACTTTAAGAGCGCAACCCATTAACTAAAATAAGGTGGGGATTTGATCACCCTTCCTTGGCCCACAAATCACTACCTTGCATTTGTATAACCTAGACCTTAATCTAAAATTAATTAGATGTTGACCCCTAAGGATTTCGAGCTCAATAGGATAAGAAAGCTCTAGAGTTGAACCAAGTGCGGATTGGTTAATTGCTCGGTGTCTAAGGTAAGTGGTTAAAGAAAGTGGTTTTCAATTGGTTCTGTTGACTGACCTGGCCAACTCAGTTGGTGTCTAAGGAAAGCAACGAGCAAGAAACCTCTCACATCTTACGCTTACCTGGCCGAGTCAGTTAGTCAGTCTTGAGCTTGGAGTGCTCAAAGGCGGTCTTAGAAGTTATGAGCTGTCTAGATCTAAGTTAACCTTAGGATAGAGAGTCTATGCTTGTTTAAGTTGATTACAATTAATATCTAAATATTAACTAATTTCTTTCTTTTCATAGATTTAAGATTCTTAGGTTCTTCTCTTTAGATTTTCTTCATTCTTTTCTCAGTTTATTATAAAAAAATATATATATATATTATAAAAACTAAAATTTTTTGTGTTTGCTCTAAAGTATAATTGTAAGGTGTATGCTTGGCCGTAGATCGTTATGACCAGAAATCCAATCTTTTGATCCAGAAATAGAAAGAACCTTTAGAGCCAACAGACGTAAAAATATGGACCGAAATCAGGAGAATGATCCACCCAGGCAATTGAAGGAGTACTTTACTCCTTCCACATATACCTACTCTCCTTGTATTCAAGTGTCCCCTGTGGAGGCCACTCAATATGAAATTAAGTCCAGTATAATCCAAATGTTACCTTCATTTTATGGACTTAGTAATGAGGACCCTTATAAACATCTTGAAGAATTTCTTGAGATATGCTCAACTATCAAAATTCACAACTTCTTCGATGATGCTCTTAAGTTAAAATTATTCCCTTTCTCACTTAAGGACAAAACCAAATATTGGCTACATACTTTGGATTCCATGACTATATCAACCTGGGACCAGCTGCAAGGAGAGTTTCTCAAGAAATATTTTTCCATAGGAAAAGCTAATCAAATAAGGAAAGTCATAACTAGTTTTTCCCAATTAGATGGAGAAATGTTTCATGAAACATGGGAGAGATTAAAGGACCTTATTAGAAAATATCCCCACCATGCTTTACCCAAGTGGCAGTTAATCCAATATTTTTATGAAGGGCTATCTGAAAGACATCGACAAATGGTCGATGCATCATGCGGTGGGACATTCATGCTGAAAAGTGAGGATGAGGCATGGCAACTGTTTGAAATTTTAAGTGAAAATTTATTACACCATATGTCTGCCTCTATTAGAGATAAACCCATGTTAAACCCAAAGAGAGGTGGAATATATGAAGTAGGAAATGCCATAGATATCCATCATAAGGTAGATGAACTGTCCCAAAAATTAGATCGTATTCTAAATACTGGACAATCTCCGATTCCACCTAACCCAATCCAAGAAGTTTGTGCATTGTGTGCAAGTCCGAACTATTTTGTTAATGAATGCCCAGCCGCACCTCAATTTTCTGAGTTTGTGCACGAGCAGGTTCAGCAAGCTCAAGTCCAACAAGCTCGCAGACTAGGAAATGATTTATATTCGAACACTTATAACCCCGACTGGAGAAATCATCCAAATTTTTCCTGGAGACCACAACTAGTGGTTGGCCCTGCCGCACCTCGACCTCAATATCAGGACCCAATATATAGGCATGGACCATACCATCAATTTCAAAATGTTTCTCAACTATCTACTACTGATCACAGCTTAGCTTTTGAGGAAAAAGTTCTGAAAGCACTAGAACGATTAGAAGTCAACACTCAGACCCTTAACTCCCACACACAATCCATTGCTAAGCTAGAGACCCAAATAGGTCAACTAGCGACTGCATTCAGTAGGAGGGAAGGAGAAAAATTACCTAGCCAACCCAAGAGCAACCCAAGAGGGCAATTTGTGATTGAGAGCTCTAATACCCCAGAAGTTTTTTCTGAACATGCCAAATCAATCATGACTCTGAAAAGTGGGAAGGTCATTGAACACACTAGTAAAATCAATGAGACCGACCCTAAACCTCTAACCGAAGCCAAATCACCTAAGAACAAGGAGGACCTAAAAATAGAGAAGGAACCAACTGCACCGGAATCATCTTACTTGCCTAAAGCCCCATTTCTGGATGCCCTGAAAGCCCCTATTCCTGCAGATAAGAAGGGAGAAAAACTCGATGAGATGTTGAAATTGTTTAAGCAAGTCCAAATTAATCTTTCCCTTCTAGACGCAATCAAACAGGTCCCTGCTTATGCCAAATTTTTGAAAGATTTGTACACCCAAAAACGTAAATCTAGATCATAAATCTCAAAGAAAGTATGCCTCACTGAACAGGCTAGTTCTGTCTTCCAGCATGCCACTCCTCCAAAGCTTAAGGACCCAGGAGCCCCTATCATTTCCTGTGTTATAGGAGATTATCATATTGAAAAAGCTCTTCTGAATTTAGGGGAAAGTGTGAATCTTTTACCTAGTTCGGTGTATGAACTTTTTGGATTTGGAGAACTGAAACCCACATTAGTCACACTGCAATTAGCCGACAGATCAATTAAGGAACCACGTGGAATGCTTGAGGATGTCTTGGTCAAGGTAGATGAATTTTACTTTCCAGTTGATTTTCTGGTTCTCAACATGAAACTAAGTGGCAACCCCACACAAATTCCCATTAACTTAGGACGACCCTTCCTAGCTACGGCAAATGCATGCATTAATTGTAGGACAGGAGTTATGGACGTATCGTTTGGGAATAAGAAACTAAGACTGAATGTGTTTGGTGCTTCCCAAGGTCCATCAATGGATAGTTGCTTCGAAGTAGATACACTAGAAGACATTATAGAAGATGCAACACCCATAATTCTAGCACCAGACCCCTTAGATACTTGCTTGGCTCACTTTGGAGTGTATGACTTTAAGGAATATATAAAAGAAGTTAACATCTTATTGGATACACTACATGATAAAACCACTCCTCCATGGACAATCAAGTATGAGCCATTGTCCACATTAGTCAGTACACCAATAGTCCCATCTTTAGAATCACCACCTACGTTAGAATTGAAACCCCTTCCTGCTACGCTCAAGTATGTATTTCTAGGACTTAATGACACCCTCTCAGCAATCATTGCATTAGACTTGACCCCTAATCAGGAAGCACGATTGGTTGGTATTCTGAAGGAACACAAAGAGGCTATCGGTTGGTCCATTGCCAATTTAAAAGGAATTGACCCCTCCATTTGCATGCACCATATTCATTTTGAGGCAAATGCCAAACCCCATCGAGATATGCAGAGGAGATTAAACCCAAACATGCATGAAGTAATAAAGAAAGAGGTGGTAAAGTGGTTAGATGCTGGAATCATCTACCCCATATCCGATAGTAAATGGGTCAGTCCCACTCAAGTAGTACCTAAGAAATCAGGTATTACTGTGGTTGAGAATGAAGAAGGTGAACTGCTTCCCACTCGCATATCATCTAGATGGTGAGTATGCATAGATTATAGAAAACTAAATGCCATTACTAGGAAGGTCCATTTTTCATTGCCCTTCATCGACCAAATCTTAGAACGATTAGCAGGACAAAGTTTCTTCTATTTTTTTGATGGTTATTCAGGGTACAATCAAGTATCTGTATTTTTGGATGACCAAGAAAAAACTACCTTCACCTGCCCTATGGCACCTTCACTTTTCAGCGTATGCCATTCGGACTCTGCAATGCACCCGCTACATTTCAACGGTGCATACTGGCCATTTTTTCGGATATGGTGGACAAATATCTTGAAGTTTTTATGGATGATTTTTCTGTGTTTGGAACCACCTTTGAGGATTGTCTCCATAATCTTTCCAAAGTTCTTAAACGGTGTATGGAGACAAATCTTGTCCTAAGTTGGGAAAAGAGCCATTTCATAGTGCGGAAAGGAATTGTATTAGGACATATTATTTCTGAAAGAAGGATCGAGGTAGATAAAGCCAAAGTTGAGGTCATTTCAAAACTACCACCCCCTACTTCGGTCCGACAAATACGATCCTTCTTAGGTCATGCCGGATTTTATAGATGCTTCATCAAAGACTTTAGCAAGATTTCAAGACCCTTGTGCAATCTGTTGGCTAAGGATACACCATTTGTCTTTGACGAAGATTGTTTGAAAGCGTTCAACACATTACGAACAGCCCTGACAACAGCACCTATAATAAAACCCCCTGACTGATCCATTCCATTTGAGATTATATGTGATGCCTCTGACTTTGCAATAGGTGCCGTCTTAGGCCAAAAAATCAATAAGGAGCCACATGTGATCTATTATGCTAGCAAGACTCTTTCTGATACCCAATTAAACTATACTACAACAGAAAAAGAGCTACTAGCAGTAGTGTTCGCCCTTGAAAAATTTTGCTCATATCTGTTAGGGTCTAAGGTTCTAGTTTACTCTGATCATGTGGCTCTGAAACATCTCCTCTCAAAGAAAGATACTAAACCGCGTTTGATCAGATGGATTCTTCTTTTACAAGAATTTGATCTGAAAATCTGAGATAAGAAGGGTTCCGAGAATGTGGTAGCTGATCACATCTCCAGGATCTTAGTTGAACACACGATAGGCAGAGATGAGGTCAAAGAGAAATTTTCTGACGAACAACTTTTCGCAATCTCCTCTAGCCGTCCTCCATGGTTTGCCCATATTATCAATTACTTGTCAACAGGACAAGTACCTTCTCACTGGACAAAATAAGAAAAGGATCAATTTTTCTTGCAAATTAAACATTATTTCTGGGAAGAACCTGAACTATTCAAATACTGTCCTGACCAAGTTATTCGCCGTTGTGTCCCCGAGAGTGAATTCCAAAGCATTCTCACTTTTTGCCATTCTTCGGCATGTGGGGGACATTTTAGTGGAAGGAAAACTGCAGTAAAGATGTTGCAGAGTGGATTTTATTGGCCAACACTATTCAAAGATGCACATGAATTCAGTCGTAATTGCTTGTGATGCCAGCAAACAGAAAATATTTCGAGAAAAGATATGATGCCCCTATCCCCTATACTTGTAGTAGAAATTTTTGATGTTTGGAGAATTGATTTCATGGGACCCTCGCCCTCCTTATTTGGATTCGAGTATATTTTGGTAGCAGTGGACTACATATCAAAATGGATAGAGGTTATGGCAACCCGAACCAATGATCACAAAATCATGATCAAGTTCATTCAACATAACATCTTTAGTCAATTTGGATGCCCAGAGCCATAATTAGCGATGGGGGTACACACTTCACAAATAAGCACTTCGACATGCTAATGAAAAAATATGGAATAACTCATAAAGTTGCCACACCTTATCACCCCCAGACAAGTGGCCAAGTTGAGGTCTCCAATAGGGAGATCAAGCATATTCTTCAAAAAATGGTAAGACCCGATAGAAAAGACTGGTCAGCACGCTTAGATGATGCATTATGGGCTTACTGTACTGCTTTTAAAACACCCATAGAAATGTCTCCTTATTGACTTGTATTCGAAAAAGCTTGTCATCTGCCGGTGGAATTGGAACATCATGCATTTTGGGCCATACGGCAATTTAACTTTGATATGAAAAATACAGGTTCCAATAGGAGACTTCAACTAAATAAACTTGAAGAGCTACGCAATGAAGCGTATGAGAGTGTCAGAGTTTATAAGGCTCGAACTAAAGCATACCACGATAAATTCATTGCATGAAAAATGTTCGAGCCCAATCAAAAAGTTTGGCTCTTCAACTCTAGATTGCGTCTATTTCCTGAAAAATTTCACTCATATTGGGATGGACCTTTCATTGTAACTCAGGTATTTCCTCATGGAGCTATAGAACTCAAAAATCCTAAACAGGGGAACACACCTTTAAAGTGAACGGTCAGCGATTGAAACCTTACATAGATGGAATTAGTGATGGAGAATTAATTGAATCCATTGATTTAGTGGATCCAATATCGCCATAATACTCAATTCAGCCTGGCTGAAGACGTAAAACTTAGCGATTGTTGGGAGGCAACCCAACGATTTCATATTTTTTTTACTTTATTGCAGCTGCAGAATTTAGAACAAGAACCTATTAATCAATGAATCTATCTTCAACTTCTGAAGCAAAATTATCCCAGGTGCACTCTCTCCTTTTATTTTCTTTGCTTTCCTACTCCATTGAGGATAATGTAGATTAAGTTGGGGGGGAAGAAAATTAATCAAATCCTCGAGTATGATCAGAAATAATTAGTTTTGTGTATCTGAATTTTATTTTGATTAAGAGTCAATTAGTCATCCTAATCAATGAATGATTAACGGTCAAGATAATTTTAGAAATACTGAGGAATAAATTATTAAGAAAACCCAATGAATGGTAGGGTTTAGACTAAACCAAATTTTAGGAGTGATTCTACAACCCTCTTCTTATTGATCTCAATAAAGAATCTGCTTCATGAGAGATTGGGTGGAAAGGTCGAGGTATGCAAAAATTCTCTTTAAAATATATATATATATATATATATATATATATATATATATATATATATATATAATATTGATTTCCTACTGAGTAACCGAGCTCCTTCGCCTAAGTAAGTGTTGTGGTTCGCGTAAAAAGGTAGGCAATGTTAAAAAAAAAAATAGTGGATAATAAGGGGACTAAATTGCAAGAAGATAATAAACTTCTCTCACATTAAGTTAGAGGATTTAAAGAGTAAAGTGGGAGTTGGTGAAAGAAAAGCTCTTGAAATTTCTTTAGTTAATACTCAATCACTAATTGGGTCAAATTGATAATCCAATGAAGTATCTCTTTAATGGTCTGATCAGGTATCATCTACCTTTTGGGATGCCTAACCTAACTTTTTATTCAAGATCGAGTTGGTACACAATGCTGATATATCTATTTTACTCGAGGACGAGCAAAATTCAAGTTGGAGGATGTGATAAACACTTAATTTAAGTCATTTAAAGCAGAAAATCATATTTAATTTATTTTATTTATTAAAAATTTGATGCTTCTTTTTATGTTTTACAGGAAAGATGATCGTCGATACAAAGAGTCCGATTCATAGATCAAAAAGACTCAAGTTTGAAGAAAATTAGACTTAAAATAAAATTAAAATAAAAGAAGGATGCATACGGTATTATAAAAAATGAAGATACTATGCAAGGAATCCAAAAGGATATAGATGTCATTATGAAGAAATAAAAGTTTCTTTTTGGAATATAAAAAGAATATTCACGCGGCAGTGTTCACGTGGCGTGCACGGGCGCGCATGGGCGCGAGTGCAGACGCGGGGCAGATGCGGGGCGGATGCGAGGCGAGTGCGAGCGCGGCACGGCAGGCAAGCGGGCGCGCGAGGTTCGTGGGGACAGACGAACAGATGGAAGGAAATATATATTTGGAAATGCTTCAAGAGGAAAAATTTATATTTTTTTTATCTGCTTACGATCTTTCCATCTCATTCATCCATTTTTTAGTCATTAGTATTTTCTTTAGTCCCACATCGAAAAACCATGTAAAACTCCTCCCTCCTAACACCTATAAAAAGGCTTTTGTACTCCCATTGGAGGGGGAGCCCAAAAATTTTTCTAGAGCCTTGCATAGAGGAATAGAAAGGGACTACTTCATGAGCAGCTAGGCTAGCAGTCTCGGGAGTGGAGAAGAAATTTTGTAACGACACAGAGATGGTTTATTGTTCTAAACTTTCTTGTATTTCTTTATATGCAATAAAAATTTTGCTTTTTATTTAAATCATCATGAGTTCTTTATTTTCTCTCTTTCATATGCTTTTATTTATGCTTTCCTGTTAGATTAATATTAGGAACAACTTTTACTTTCCAGAGATGCACCGTGATCTACGGATACGGAGCGTGCCGAAGAAAAAAAAGTCATTTACCTAGTACTTTTTGGAGACACACCATGATCTATGGGTACGGGGTGTGCCGAAGAAAGATAGATATTTTTCTTAAGATTAATCGTATCTATTTAATTAAAAAAAGAGATACAACTCTGCTAGTGCAAATTAATTCAAAACTCTCGAGCTCTTTATTTTCTAATTACATCAATTTTAAGATAATTTATTTTCTAAATCAAAACAATGCTTCTTTCTTTTATTTTGCAATCTCAACTTAGCCCAAGGTCCCTGAAGATACGATCTCGACTCATCCTACCTACGTAGTGAGTAGAGTTATTTTTGGTGCTATCAACGACTACGCATCAGTTGCTGACTATTTAAAGGAGGCTGCGTCGAAGATTTGATTCATTTAGAAACTTGCTCTTATCTCTTCTTTCTTACACACTCTCCTTATTGTCCAATTAGTCTCTTTCTTCTCTTATTAGGATAAGTCCAAAAATAGTAAGGACAAGTCTAATTTTAGGACAAGAGTCTAGGAAGAAAATTAAGGAAGACAAGGAGAGAAGAAAGGTAGGGATAGGAAGGCTAGGAGAAGAGGAAGAGGGTCTTGAGGTCTTGGTATCTAAAAAAATTTTTAAAGTGAGAATTTTAGAGGAGGAATCATCTCAAAGAGTTGGTGTTCTAGTCATAGCCTTGTGTGGATCACCATTGGAGGGTGAATACTTGGGCACCTGGTGGAGGTTCTGTCGGAATTTAGATTAAGCACTGCAGGTTTTCTTCTATAGCTTGAATTTAATTTTGAATATATATTATATATGATTATTAATTATCAAGGAGATACTAATTTATGAGTTTAATAATTAAATATTTAAATTTTAAAATTCATTATGCTTCCACTGTGCATATCCACCCTAAAATCCTACATGATTCATGAACACATAAAATATGAATGATAATATAAGTGTCCATTAAGTATAAAATGATGTCCTAATAATATGATATGTGTCAGCCAAGATTGACTTCTAGGACATACATCTAATAATTCTCCCATTTGTACTAAAGTCAATTTGCCATATACCAAGCCCCATCTTCTCAAGATAGACTTTAGTCTTTTGCTAGCTAAGTGTAGAGTTTGCTCTCTGCACCTTTATGTATATCTACTTGAGGTAGTTACATATTCTGTTGCTCTATATACTTAGATATCTGATGAGACCTAAGCTCCTTAGCAAGGACTATGGTGCCATTGTCTTTGCAGTATAGTGTCATGGCATTTGATGGCATGACATCCAGTTCTGTAACTAACATTAGAACTAGAATGCATCCTACACATCTATAGTGTACTCAGCTTCCATCGATCGATTTCTTGAAATCTTTTCAACATATAGAATCATGATTACACAAGAATATACCCCTTGATGTAGACATTCTATCATTAACATCGGATATAAAATCTGAATTGTGTATCCTCCCACTCCTAGCTTTGATCCTTCTCCAAATATTAAGAATAAATCTTTAGTTCTTCTCAAGTACTTAAGAATATTTTCATAACAATCTAGCACTCTTAACCTAGATACGACTGATATCTACTCATGACATTCACAGTATTGACTATATCAGTTTGAGTACATTACATGGCATACATCTATGCCTGAGAGGATAGCAGACCCCTCTCTGAGGTTTTTATGCTGAGCCCTTTCAGCATCTACTCTCTATGCTTTTATCTGTGAAAATACAAGCATCCAATTGCATCTATCTCTATAGATCTTTATATTCTCAGAATATAGGTTGCTTGCTTTAGATCTTTCATGTAGAATTCAATATACAATCATATTTTAACCAATGTGAGTATTGAACACTTTCAATCAGGAGGATGTCATCCATATATATTATAGAGAACATGACAACACTCCCATTGACTCTTTTGGAAATACATAATTTTTTATTTCTGATCAAACAATTTGATCATATCATCGAAATGAATATTTCAACCCCAAGATTATTACAGACTTTATGATCTCTTATCATGAGAAGTGAAATCCATAAGTTATTCCATACAAAAATTTTCGAAAGATATCCTGTCAGAAAAGCTATTTCACATCTCTTTCTTGGAGTTAATGTCTAACATCGCCTCATTGTAGGTTTTGGGATCATCTCTATGTTTTCTATCTCCCATGAGAAATGATTTTTCTCTGCATCCTCTGTTAAGCATATCCAAGTATCTTTCAAGAGGATGGGAGATCCTACTATATCTATAAGGTGGAGGAGGAACATACATATACTGGCTCATCAGAAATAGATTCTTTAGGTCCTATGGCTCGCTGCTTTTCAGAGACACTCTCTTCGAGCTAAACTTTTATCTCATTGCTTCATTTTGGATAAACAATTTTCAAAGAAGATAGCATGACGGGTCATAATCACATTGTGATCCTTTCAGAAGAAAAACTAGTATCCCAAACTCTTTTAGGATATTCTTTGAAATGAGCTTATAGATTTATTCTCTAACATATCTGCCTGCTGTCCTTGACATAGACTGGATATCTTTGGATCTTGAAATAACTAAGATTCAGTTTTTATCATACCATATCTGATATAGTGTGGTAGAAACAAATTTAAAGAAAACCTAATTTCATAAAAATAAAGCATGTCTCTGAAGAAATAAAAATAAATTAGTGAAGTCCATCATGGACCGATCCATATCTTATATAGACCCATGACTCTTCTTGATTATCTCCTTAAATTGAGATATACTAAGAGGGGTCCAATATGAAACTATACCATTTTATGAGATAATCAAAAATTTTATTTCTTTGATATTGCATCCTCGATCTGATCGAAGTATCTTTAGAAATTTTTTAATTTACTTCTCTACTTTATGTCTGAATTTTTTGAACCTTTCAAAAATTTCAGATTTATATCTCAGATGCTTACCTATACTATGACTGATCATCGATAAAGATAACGAAGTAGAGACAACTCTCTTTGTTAGCACATCAAATGGGCTACACAAATCAAATGTGTAATAGGATGAGTAGTTTGTCAGTCATGAGTATCTCAGTGGTCTTTTTTCTCAATAGTTTGGTCAGTCTAGATACTCATGATTGACCAAATGTGTCACAGAAGAGTAGTTTGGTCATTTTTTTTCAAAGAGATGATGCACAGACTAGATATGACTCAACAGTCAATGAGTCCAAAAGTCCATATTTCTCCAGTCTGTTAATCATTTCTTCTCCTATACGATCTAGCCTAAGGTTTCACATATACTTAAAGTTTATCTCAACTTTAGATCTCTTAGATCTAATGGCATTCACTACTTGTTCAATTAAATTCATAGATATATCACCATACAAATGATAGAGACTGTATCTAAGAATTAAATCCAAACGATAATCACAAAAGGTAGATGCCTATGGCCATAGCAGCAACTCTTGCCCTATTGTCAATTTTAAAGGTTACTTCCTCAGCCCTCTATCTTTTCATAGACTATATACTAAAGTACATGAAAAGCACTAGGGTCTAAAACTCAACTAGAAGAAGAGAAAATCGTGAGGATAGTATTAAGCAATTTCAACAAGCCTACTCAAGGTATGTCCTTATTTCTTTAGGCTCTTCAGGTATGTACGTCTGAACTTTTTAAGGTTCCTTAGTTAACAATATTTTGACTAATTCAGATAAGATACCAGGATGGTCATTCATATGGTAGTTTACCATAAATTTGCATATAAACTAAAAAGGGATCGCAGGATCAAATCTACAAGCAATTTTTTATGCATGGTCATGCCAAGTCTTTTAAGCTCCATAATATCCTTGATCATTATTAAATAGTAATTATAGACTGACTGCCCATCGTGCAGCTCATGCACTGTGTGACTTTGATTACCTCACAACACTTGTAGATGAATCAATATGTCGTTGGCAATATATATATGCTTATGCATATGTTGGAGTTTATTTTAACATGGACTTCAACATATAGCACCTATCTTTATTGCCATTATCCATCTACTTATCAAGTATAGCTCATTGACTTTGGGTTGGATAGGTTGTTAATATTTGAATAATCTGGTAGAGAATATTACTTAATTTTTTAAAATTTAGAACAATTCTTAAGTTTGTGATCCAGTCTTTGTAATTGATTTTGGTTAAACAATTGATATTTAGGATTCGAACCAGAGGGTTGGAAGCTGACACAATTAACAGCAAAGAGTAAAGATTCTACTTAGATGTTTGTATTTATTTTATAAATTACTCTAGAAACTTTTAGATGCAAAAAGACTCCCACTATTTTATCAGATCTCTCACACTCTCAGGATGGAGAAATAAAAAATCTAACATAAAAACTAAATTTCTAGTAGGTGCTGCGATCCCACCGATGTCGTGTACCTCATCTAACAGTTATTGATAATATGCACACTAATGTGTGGATAATTTTTTTTTCAGATATTTTTCTAAGCATGTTGCAGTAACTTGGTCTCTAAGTCATGTGAGCTCACCTAACAGTTATTGCCCATACTCCTTAGTTAAGTCAGACCCATCGTTTACAAGCAAGTGTAATGCCGTCATTGGGTCCCTCACCTAATAGTTGTTGGGTCCAATCCTATCTTTATCCTGAAGTAACTCTTTGCTAATAGAGTGGTTGTATATTTTCGATGCAACTAAACCACTGTGACTAGTCATGAACAATTAATTCCGGTAGTATGCCCACACATCTACTATGGTGGAAGACCATTGGACTTAATATTTATGGAGAGGTTTGGATTTAAGTCTCATCTAATTAGTTATCACATGACGGATCTAATTCACATGGACTAAACTAAACTACTAAGCAACCATATTTGAGACTCAATCTTTCAAATTGACCAGATAAGTAGAGATTGATAGGGATCCCCCATTACTTTATTTAGACACTAATAAATTGGTCAGTCAGTGAATGGAACCAATTAAATAATCATCTTTCAATTACTTGCCTTAGACACTAATTAGTTAATTGATCCGAATTAATTAGCTTAGGTGAATCAGATTCTAGCCATAGAACTGAATTAGGTCCTTAGATTAATCGATTCTACATATGGGTGTGAATCGATTCGATCAATAATAATTATATGATCTTAAGCTCTATTGATCTAATCTTAATCAATATTTGACTCAGTTTGATCAACTGCTAAATTGATTTTGACCTGTTATGATCAAATCAGAAATTTTAGATGTAGTCCAATTACATGACCTAATTTGATCTACCCATGACCAATCACTCATGCATAAATACTAATTTCAAATCTTAAATCTAAATTTTTAGATCTAAATTTTTTGAATGAAAAGTAAGTTTTGATCTCAAAATAATTTTTCAGATCATACATTACAAATATATATCATAGACATGAATAAAATTCAGATCATAGAGACTGATTTCAGCCCTAGACATGCTTTCATATATTATATATATGAATCAAAATAGATCTTGAAACTCTTTTCATATCTAAACAATAAAATATATGTCACATATATGATGAAAAATTAGATCTAAAATTTTATTTTAATTAAAAATTTTAATATCATTCTAGGATAATCATACAGCATAACAAGTTATGCCAGGGCAACCTTATGTCAGAACGACATCAAAAATTTTTAGATTTAAAATTTTTTTCTATAAATTTTAGATCTAAATCTTAATCTCATGCATATGATGTGGCTTTGATACCACTATTATGATTTTATAATTTTATGCATGCAAAAATTTTTAAAACAAGTATGTAGCAAAAATTAAAAGTTCAGATTAAATCTAATTTAATCTAAGCATGCATAAGATCAAATCTTAAAATCATAAAATGAGATCTACAAATGTGAGATAAGATTCAGATATATAAATTAAATTAAAAAAAATAAATAGAGAAGATCTAATCTTCATATTCTGGTGCAGGTCAATCTACACCACGAATTGATGATCGTGGATGTCTTCTGAAGGTTTCTTGAAACTGCATGTATTCGACCTCCACGGGTATCTACATGAGGCTTCGATTTGATCAAAAGCTTTTTGATCTCATTGAGGTGCTAATTCTCTTGCAGAGATCATATCTTGATGGTTAAAAACTCTTCATTTCTCTTAAGACTCTCTTTGAGAAGAAGAGAATATGAGGATGAAGATCTCTACCCTAGAGATCATGAGAGGAACACCTTCTTCTCTTTTTTCTTAAAATCCATGCACAAAATCTCTATGTTGGAGATCTAAAAAAATATCTCCAACACTTGGACAAAAGGAGAGAAAAATCCATATCCAAACTTAGACAAAAGAGAGAGAGAGAGAGAAGGCCCTAACAACCAACCTTTGGTTGTTGGTAAGAAAGAAGGGATAAGAGCCAACAAATCTCATGCCTTGGACCTTCACGCCACACCTTCTTCTCTCCAATATTTTTCATGCACGTCCCTTGTATTTTGGCATCCAAAATCTTATCCATATTAGGTTGTTGCCATCCCACATAATCTCCTATTTAAATAGGGAGTAGTTAGGGTTTTAGGTTAAGAGATAAGAGTCCAACTATCCTAGGACTCTTGTATATGCCGCCCAAGCCTTCCTATTTTGTGCGCCTCTCTCTTACACGTTAAAAGCAGAAAAGAAAAGAGCTTCATCACACAAACATAAGAGAGGCATTAGATATAAGTGGTGGCACTTCATGGGGCTTTCTTATGGCGCAGGGGGAGATGGAGTCCTAACCACTTAGGACTATTCTTTAGGTGGCTGATTTAAATCAAATAAAATTTTAATCAATCCTAATCGAATTAGAAATTGATTAGACCCAAATAGATTGAAATCTTAATCTGATTAGGAGCTCAAACTATCTAGATTAAAATCTAATCTAATTAAGAATTAGATGTTACCTAATTAGAGGAGGATTTCTAGTCTAAATAAGAACCCAAAAACCTCTTAGTTAGATCCTAATCTAATTAGAAATTAGATCAAACTCAAATCATAATCAAATAAAGAATTATTCTCTCATGTAATTTGGTTATCTTATAATCCAATTAGGTTGGATCAAATTAAACCCATATCTAGTCAAAATGAATCTAATTCAATTAGACTTGATGCAAGCCCCATTGCTCAATCAAATTGAGCCAATTAGCAATCCAATTGCTGATTAATCTTTCTATAACTTACTAACTCTTTAGCAAGTTACTTAATTATAACTTTTATATTAGATTAATTATCAATTAAATTGATAATTAAATCTAATCATGATTCATAATCATAATTCAACCATTTGATCAGTCAAAAGCCTCCTTGTGTGTGACCCATAGGTTCTATTCTGTCTGGTAGTGAGAGATATTGTGATCTCTATCATAATATCATTAAAACTCCTTTCAATAGGTTAAAACCATTCCAACTCTACCCATCAAAGATCACTGATCATCGAGATGATGCCCATGTGTCTCACAATCCACCAGTGATACCTAGCAGTACGTAGTAGCAATCCAGCAGAATAAAAAGTGATGGACCTCTAGGTGCAGTTAACATATGATATAGTTCCTCTATCGTAAGTCCCGACTAGATGGTAGGTCATAAATAAATCATCAAACTTCATCATTGGTCCTATGATAGATTCAATTAGCTTGAGTTTATATATGATTCTCATGAAAACTCTTTTCCATCAATCACACTGCTATGGTCATAGATTTAAGAACTCAGCTTCTTAGATCTCATAGGACTATTCTCCTCTGCTAGAGTCGATAGATTCTATCTAGGTACGTACCCTACTCCTACAATGGATCAACTGTTGTCAACATCCACTATAAAGACTCATTGAGTCAATGTTTATGTATAGTCAAACTCCAGCAACCTCACTGGGAGTAGCTATAGCACCATAGGTCAAAGGACCAGTCACACTACTACAGCATTGAAAAAGTGACTAATGAGTGAACAAACATCCATGTGATTTTTTTTGTTGCTTACGCTCAGTGCTAGTTATTCTCTAATAATCACGTGCACTCTCGCTTCAGTGTCATTATACCACAAACTCAAGACTCATCTGTCTGAAGGAAGCGATATGTGTACCGATCTATATGGATTAATCACCATCCCCATGATGATCTTATGATTAGGAGCAATTTAAAAATTAACCATCAATAATATATGCCTCAAATTCTCAACTCTTTGAAAATATGTGTCATCATCTTGTTAATCTCTTGGATGATTCATGGACACATAAAACATGAATGGTAATATAAGTACCTATTAAGTATAAAATCATATCGTAGTAATATGATATGCATCAGCCAAGATTGACTTCTATGGCTTACATCCAACATAATCAACTTTAGATCTCATCTAAAAATAAATCTAATTTAGAGAATCGCATCACACGATAACTTCACCTTTGAGTAAGTCACTGGCGAGAAGATAGATATCCTTGTGATTACTCGAGATTGGTCATGCTCAGTACCCTTATTCCTAACAAGTACTTGCATATTCACTCTAATATCTCTGTACTATAGATTCAAGACTCATCTACCTGAAGGAAGCATTCATGCATCAATTTTTTTAGATCAATCACTATCCCCATGATGATCTTATGATCAAGAGCAATTTATAAGTTAACTAATAATAGAAATACATGTCTCAAATTTTTAACTCTTGAGAATATATGTTATCATATCCATTAACTCAATAGATGAGTCACAGACACAATAAACACAAATATGAATGGATAAAAATCCAAAGTTTATTAATATAAAAGTCAATTATATAAATTATGTCTTAAAAAAATTTTACAAGAATCGGCCAATCTAGTTTCTAGGGCATACATCCAATAGCATGTCCTCAAAGATATAAGAGTAAATTAGTGAAGCTTATCATAAATCTGACCATATCTAATAGAATCCTATTTCTCTTTTTGGAAACCTTCTGAGTTGAGGTATACTAGGAGGGGTCCATTGAGAGACTATACCATTGTTCTTAAGATAATCCAAAAATTTTTGACTAAGGTATTCTCCTCCTTAATCAGATTGAAGAACCTTAATGGGTTTGCCTATTTATTTCTCTACTTTATTTCTAAATTCTTTAAATTTTTCAAAAGCTTCAGATTTGTGTCTTATCAGAAATATATATCCATACTATGATAGTTCATCAATAAAGATAATGAAGTAGTTATAACCACCCCTAACCTGCACATCAAATGACCCATGTACATCGGTGTGTATTAGGATAAGTATCTTAGTGGCCCTTTCTCCATATCCACAAAAGGTAATTTGATAATTTTTTCTCGAAGATAAGATTCATAAGCTGGATATGTTTCAGAATCAAAAGAGTCAAAGATCCTATCATTTTTCGATGTATTTATCCCATCCTCTCCAATATGTCTAAGCCTAAGGTGCCACATATACTTTTGGTTAACTCAATTTCTAAGCCTCTTGTGACCTACGGTACTCAATATTTGCTCGTTTATATTCACATTCGTATAGACATACAAGTGATAAAGACTGTCAATTGAAAGACCACATGCAACCAATTTATTTTGCAAAGAGATGGAACAAAAGTCTTTATTAAAATTAAAATCAAATCCATCCTATGCTAGTACAGATATAAAAATCAAATTCTAACTAGCTTCAAATACAAAATAATAGTTTTTTAAATCTAATCTAAACTCTGATAGTAATCGAAGAGGGTAGGTGCCTATAGCTTCTATAGTAATCTTTACTCCATTGCTGATCCAAAGGATTATCTCACTTTGTCTCAACCCTCTACTTCTTATTAGACCTTACATTGAAGTATATACATGAGCACTAGAGCCAGAGTCCAATATCCAACTAGAAATAAAAGAAATCATTAAGTTAGATTCAATTACGAGCATACTAGACATACCTTCCAATGGTGTGTCTCTCTTCTTAATCTTCAGGCTTTTCAGGTAGAGTGGATAATTCTTCCTCCAATGGCCTTCATCATCATAGTGAAAATATTTTTCTTTCGCTATAGCCTTCTTCGAAATATCCTTCTTTGGCTTGTTCTCCTTTTTTTTGCTTCTTCGTAGGCTTGTTCTTCTTCTTCCAACTAGACTTTCTCTTAGATGAAGAAGCTCGCTCCACAACAATTATTCATATAAAAATTTACAATAAATAGACTATATGAACTCATGAGGGCTTGCAAGATCAGATCCACTTACAATTCCTTCTGTATAGTCAGACTGAGCTTCTCAAGTTCCTCAAAGTCCTTGATCATTATCATACAATGCTGATGGACTGACTTTCCTTCGCATATTTTCATATTAAAGAGTCTCTTGGATACTTCAAAATATGCAGTGTGGCTCTGCTTACCATACAACTCTTATAGATAAGTGATCATAGCCTCAGCAGCAGGTATATACTCATATTGGCTCTGCAACTCATTTGACATAGAAGTCAATACATAGTACTTAACCCGACTGTCATCATCTATCCATTTATTAAAGGCTACTCTCTGCTCAATACTAGGATGGTTTGGTAAAGCTTGGGGGTCTTGGTCAAGTACATGCTCTAATTTTTTTTATATCAAAAAAATCTTGAGATTTCTAAGTCAGTCTTTAAAATTAGTTTTGATCAAATGATTGGACTCAAGGATACGGATTAAAGACTTTGAAGCTAACATGGCTTAACTGTAAGAGTAGAGATTCGAGTTAGATATTTATACTTAAATTTTATATTTGCTCTAGGGATTTTAAGAAACAAATAGACTTCCACTATATTTTTGGATCCTTACACTCCCTGGATGGAGAAGCGAAAACTCTAATGTAATGACTGGGTTTCTAATGGGTGCTATGGTCCCACTGATGCCATATACCTCATCTGATAGATATTAGTAACACATATATCGATGCATAGATAACTCCTTATCCAGATACTTCTCTAAGCATATTATAGTGACTTGGTCTCTAAGTCATATGGGCTTACCTAATAGATATTGACCACACTTCTTAGTTAAGCCCGATCCATCATTCACAAGTATGTGTAAAGCCATCATTGGATCCCTCACCTGATAGATATTGGACCTAACCTTATCCTTACCTTAGAGCAACTCTTTGCTAATAGAGTAATCGCATGTTCCCAGTGCAACTGAACCACTGTAACCACTTGAGAACAATCAACATCAGTAGTATGCCCGCACTTCTATAATGGTGAAAGATCTCTAGACTTAATATGTATGAAAAGATTTAGATTTAGATCTTGTTGGTGCAAAAATCCACCTGCGTCGGAGAAGCTGGAGTCGAGGGAGTCGCGGTCACCGTCGGGACCTGCAAAGAAAGTCTAAACTGGAGTTGGGGGTGCTTCGGTAAGACCCTCCGATGCTCAAGTCAGTTCTCTACCTCAACAAGAATGGAGTGCTCGAACAAAAATTTTAGCAGAGTTTTGAGATAGAAATTAGAGCTTAGAGAATAACGTATCTGGGACCCCCTTTTTATAGGCGGAGGGGGCAACGGATTGATAGCGACGTTTGTAACTGCCTAGTAGTGGGTCGCTCGGGGCCAAGAGGAATTTATTATGGAGAGTAAATAGGTGGGGTCATGGCTATCACCGTGACCCACCACGTGGAGCCTGTTGCGGAGAGTGGAGCGGCGTCCGTTGTCGTAACTTGCCAAAGAGTGGTGGAGCCGCACAGAATCCGTCGCAGGAAGTGGAGCAGAATCGTGGCTATTACTGCGGCCTGCCGCGTGGAGCCGGTTGCGGAGAGTGGTGGAGCCGTGCAGAATCCATCACAGGAGGTGGAGCAGAGTCGTGGCCATTACTGTGGCCTGTCGCACGGAGCCTATTGCGGGGAGTGGTGGAGCCACGCAGAATCCATCATAGGGGGTGGAACAGAATCGTGGCCATTACTATGGCCTGTCAGAGAGTCCAGGCCTGTCAGTTGAAGCTCGGTCGAAGTGCCTGGTGGAGAGAGGTAGCTATCCATCTGAGAGGAGCTCGGATGTTGCTAGCGAGCCTTCTACCATTGGGTGCCTTGAGTGTTAACACTACAGGTGAGGGTCATTTGCTATAGGAGCTCGATCGGGGGGCTTTCCGCAGATGAAGCTCGGTCTTACGTAGAATTCGACGGAGGGTCGATCGATCAGTGGGTGTCGGATGGTGCTGAAGAGGTTCATCCGCTGGAGGGGTCCGGCTACTGGAGCCCGTGCGTCGTAGGAGTCCGTCCGGGATCTGTCCGCTGTAAGAGTTCGGTCGGAGTCCGATCTCCATAAAAGCCTGGATGGGGATCATTTGTCGAGGGGCTCGACCGAAGCCTGCCTGTGATAGAAATCAGGGAGGAATTCGTCCACAATGGAAGCTCAGATGGGGGTTTACCATGAAAATTTGATGCGGACCGCTCATAGTGGTAGTTTAAAGTAGACCACTTGTAGCAGGAGCTCGGAGTCCGGCTCCCGCAGGAGTTCGGATGAAGTCTACCTGCAATCGGAGTCGGGGATGAAATCCGACTCCCGTAGGAGTCCGGATGAAGTCTATCTGCAGTCGGAGTTGGAGATGAAGTCCGGCTCCCGTAGGAGTCCGAATGAAGTCTACCTGTAGTTGTCCGGCTCCCGTAGGAGTCCGGATGAAGTCTACCTGCATTCGGAGTCGGGGATGAAGTCTGACTCCCGTAGGAGTCCGGATGAAGTCTACCTGCAGTCGGAGTCGGGGATGAAGTCCGGCTCCCGTAGGAGTCCGGATGAAGTCTACCTGCAGTCAGAGTCGGAGATGAAGTTCGGCTCCCGTAGGAGTCCGGATGAAGTCTTCCTGCAGTCGGAGTCGGAGATGAAGTCCGGCTCTCGTAGGAGTCCGGATGAAGTCTTCCTGCAGCCGAAGTCGGGGACGAAGTCCAGCTCCCGTAGGAGTCCGGATGAAGTCTTCCTGCAGTTGGAGTCGGGGACGAAGTCTGGATCCCATAGGAGTCCGGATGAAGTCTTCCTGCAGCCGGAGTAGGGGATGAAGTCCGGCTCCCGTAGGAGTCCGGATGAAGTCTTCCTGCAGTCGGAGTCGGAGATGAAGTTCGGCTCCCGTAGGAGTCCGGATGAAGTCTTCCTGCAGTTGGAGTCGGGGATGAAGTCCGGCTCCCGTAGGAGTTCGGATGAGGTCTTCCTGCAGCCGGAGTCGGGGACGAAGTCCGGCTCCTGTAGGAGTTCGGATGAAGTCTTCCTGCAGCCAAAGTCGGGGATGAAGTCCGGCTCCCGTAGGAGTCCGGATGAAGTCTTCCTGCAACGGTCAGCCCTACGCCACGGTGAGTGGGACACATGGCGGGTATTGGTTGACCTTGGGATATCTGCCACCATAACTGTGTCAGGCCCCGTCGCTTATTTAAGCCCCCTCTTTTCCTCCGGGGTCTTCACCTCGCCTGAGAGTCGACGCCTTTCTTCTGCCTGAGAGTTTAGCTACCCCATCGATGCCCTTTTCGACTCTGGGCATTCTTCGCACCAATCTTCGCCATCTCCGCCGGCTCCCTGCCGCCTTCAGTCTTTCGAGCCCTTTCGAGGAGTTCTCCCGCTGGGGCTTCTACCTCGGAGGCCAATCTCGAGAGGATATTACGGATCGAGAGGAGTAGGAGGGGGAAGACAGTGGTCTGCGAGTTCAGCGACTATCAAACTGTCACTAAGGGTTCCCACCGTCTCGAAGGGGGCTCGAGGGAGAATTCCTTCAACAACAGGGATTTAATAACGGAACCAATCGGTGAGCGCATTCCACCCGAGAATTTCGGAGTAGTTGAACGAGGCAACACCGGTCAAGGGGGTAGAGTTGTCATCATAAGCTGTGGCGGGTTTCTTGACGTCGTCGGGGTCAAGGGACTAGAGGCGGTCGGCACTGACGGTGGGGCAGTAGAACTTGTTGCGGGGATGGTGGAAGTAGCGCATGCCGACCTTGCCGAAGTACCTAGGATGGTGGTCGTCGTGGAGCACAAGGTGGTGGTGCATGCCTCTGGTGTCATTGCGGCCTCCGGAGTACTTTCGATTCTTCCCAATGCAGGTCATCGTCGTCGCTGCCGTCGCCATCGCTGCCCCTTGAATTCTATCCCCCCTTTTCCCCCTAGGGTTGGGGTTTCGGCAATGGAGCGGAATGAGGTGGGGGGCGAGAGTCGAGGGGTTTGTCATATGCACTGGAAAATACTGCTGAGAAGGATGGAACCGGAAGGAGAAGTCGAGAGCTTGAAGTGGTCCCTAACGTGTTCCTTTCGAGTCTTGTAGTAATGTTCTTTTTCCTCGGCCCTCAAGGTCTTGTAACGTACATCTTGTTAATCAAAAATGAGAAGGAGATTTTATTACCTTGTCCGTACTTTACGTCAAATTGTCGCCTGTCGAACTTCTTTCATTCACCATTGTTATTGTTGTATTCCCCTCCTCTTTTCCTTTTCGTCTTCTTTCTCTCTTCTCCCCCCCCCTTTTTTTTTTTTTTTGTCAACGTCGTCTGGAGGTTACTGGTCGTTGCTGCGTCAGCTCGCTTTTTCGATCATCTTTCTTCTTCAGCCTTAAGGGCTCTGTAATGCATATTTAGTAAATAACATGAGAAGGAAATTTTTCGCTACCTCTTTTACTCACGTGTTGAATTATCGTTTGTCGAGCTTCCTTCGACTTTTGCCTTGTTCGATATTGATGCCATTCAGAGGTATTCGATCACCGTCGCATTGACCCATCCTTCTATTTATGGCCACTGATTTATCCGAGACCACTCGAGTTTGATGCCTCCTTTCAGAGTTCGAGCTCGAAGATCTAAGCTTCTCGTCATCCTGAGGAAGCCGTCTTATCCTTGGCCTGCGTTGAGAGCTCTTTTGGAGACCGGGGATTTTGATGAGAACCTCCATCCTCGTTGAGATGAGATCCCCTGTATTTTTAATGTAATTTATTTTCCATTTGTCACTGATGTAGTTCGTCGCTTTTCTTTTTAACTCCTTCCCTTTTTTTTCTTTTCTCGAGTGAGGGTTTTCCCCCTGCTCTTAGTGGGGTTGTGGGAGCATGGAGGGGTCGCTAGAAAGGTTCCCTTTTTCTTATCCGATCTTGAATGACCAGACCTTAATTGGTGTCAGGATGAGATTCTTCTCCTATTTTTGACGTAATTAGTTTCAGCTCAGGTTAGGACGAGGTCCTCCTCTTGTCTCTAACAGGGCTATGGGGGCACATATGGATGTTGCAGGGCCTCTCCCCCCATCCGATCTAAGTGTAATCGGGCCTTCAATTTTTCTCATGTTAGGGCGAGGTTCTCCTCCTGTTCCTAACAGGGCCGTGGGGGCACATATGGGCGTTGCAGGGCCTCTCCCCCCATTCGGTCTAAGGGTAATCGGGCCTTCGACTTTACTCAAGTTAGGGTGAGGTTCTCCTCCTATCCCTAACAGGGTCGTGGGGGCACATATGGGCATTGCAGGGCCTCTCCCCCCATCCAGTCTAAGGGTAACCGGGCCTTCGACTTTGCTCAAGTTAGGATGACGTTCTCCTCCTGTCCCTAACAGGGCCGTGGGGGTACATATGGGCGTTGCAGGGCCTCTCCCCCCATCCGATCTAAGGATAATCGAGCCTTCGACTTTGCTCAAGTTAGGGCGACATTTTCCTCCTGTCCTTAACAGGGCCGTGGGGGCACATACGGGCGTTACAGGGCCTCTCCCCCCATCAATCTAAGGGTAATCGGGCCTTCGACTTTGCTCAAGTTAAGGCGAGGTTCTCCTCCTGTCCCTAACAGGGCCGTGGGGGCACATACGGGCGTTGCAGGGCCTCTCCCCCCATCCGGTCTAAGGAGAATCGGGCCTTCGATTGTGTCGAGATGAAGTTCTCCTCCTGCTCCCGACACGATTTGTTTTGACTGTCCTGTTGATATAGGCTCGTGCCAAGAGGGAAGACATGTGGATAAAAAACTTTTATTTAAAATAAAGTTATCGGTAATACATTCGTAAGTTTTTTGAGCTCCATGGTCGCAGGAGGTCTGCTCCTCCGAGCTCCTTGAGGTAATAAGTTTCGGGCTGGACTACTTCCTTGACTTCGTATGGGCCTTCCCAATTTTGGGCAAGCTTCCCTCGATCCTGAGGTTGCGAGACAGCGGCTCGTCGAAGCACTAGGTCTCCTGCTCTAAAGACTTTATTTTTGACCTGAAAATTGTAATAGCGGGTGACTTTCTGTCTGTAGGTTGCCATCCAAACTTGAGCTACCTCCCATTTTTCTTCCAGCTAGTCGAGGTTGGCTTTAAGACCTTGCGAATTATGATGTTCGTTGAATGCCACGACTCGTACCGATGGGAGCTTGAGCTCAATTGGGATAACAGCCTCCGTTCCGAAGGCTAGAGCGAAGGGGGTCTCCCCCGTGGGCAGTCTTTGGGTAGTTCGGTACGCCCACAACACATAATAAAGTTCATCTGCCCAAGTTCCCTTCGCTTTTTCGAGCCTTGTCTTGATCCCTTGCAGCAGAGTTCTATTGGTCACTTCAGCTTCGCCGTTTGCCTGAGGATGGGCTACCGATATGAAGTTGTGGGAGATGTTTAGGTCTTCACAAAATTCGATGAATCTCGCTCCCGCAAATTGCCGCCCATTATCAGTAATTAGGGTTCTCGACAGGCCGAACCTGCAAACGATTGACTTCCAGATGAAGTCTTGCACTTTAGCTTCTGTGATTTTCGCCAGCGGTTCGGCTTCGACCCATTTGGTGAAATAGTCAATTGCTACCAGGAGGAACTTCCTCTGCCCCGATGCCATGGGAAAGGGTCCAAGGATATCCATTCTCCATTGCGCAAACGGCCATGGGGCACTCAAGGGTGTAAGCTCGGCGGTGGGCTGTCTCTAGATGTTGGCATATCTCTGACATCGGTCACACTTTCTGACGTATTCAATTGAGTCACGATACATTGTCGGCCAGTAATACCCTTGGTGGAGCAACTTGTGGGATAAGGATCTAGCCCTCAGATGGCTTCTGCAGATTCCTTCATGCACCTCCCACAAGGTGTAGTCAGCTTTCGAAGGCCGGAGATATTTTAAAAGGGGCAAAGAGTATGATCTCTTGTACAACTTGTCCTCATAAAGGATGTACCAGGAGGCTTAATTTCTGAGCTTCCGAGCTTCTTTTGCATCATGAGGGAGAACCCCGTCTCTGAGATATGCCATCAGTGGGTCGATCCAACTGGGCTCATGGTCAATTTCTATCACGGGCCGCGATTCTTCCATACTTGGGCACTTCAGAACTTCAAAGAGAACACCCTTGGGCAATTCAGCCAGAGCCAGCGTAGCCAGCTTGGAGAGAAGATCGGCCCTAGTATTTTCCATCCTTGGAATCTGCCTGATGTTGAAGCTACTAAAGGCGGGGATTAGCTCCTTTACCTTTTCAAGATACTTAGCCATGCTATCCTCTCATGTTTCGTAATTTTTGCTGACTTGTCCCACTACCAATTGGGAGTCGCTGTAAACTTGGAGCCGATTTACTCTCAATTCTTTGGCGATCCTCAATTCTGTGATCAGAGCTTCATATTTCGCTCCATTATTTGTTGCGGGAAATTCGAAGCGCAGAGCGTACTCCACGATGATTCCCTCCGAACTGATCAAGATTAGGCCCGCGCCTGCGCCCGACATGTTGGAAGATCCATCCACGTAGAGGGCCCAAAAGCAACCAGGGGGGTCTGCTTCTTCTTCGGGGGAGTTCGGTCGGGGCTTCAGGCCGTCAATTTCACCCTGTTCAGGTTCGGCCTCCTCCGAGATAGTGCACTCTACTATAAAATCTGCCAATATCTGGACTTTCACTGTCGGTTTAGGTCGATAGTTAATATCGAATTCTGTGAGCTCGATCGCCCATTTCGCTATCCTCCCGGAGGCATCTGCCCGGTGTAGAATCGCCTTGATCGGCTGGTCGGTTAGCAACGTTACGGTGTGCCCTTGAAAGTAGGGTCGGAGCCTCCGGGCTGCAATCAACAGGGCGTAAGTTAGTTTCTCTAATTTAGTATACCTGGTTTCAGTGTCTCTCAATGCGCGACTAATGTAGTAGATCGGCCGTTGAATTTTTGCTTCTTCCTTGACAAGAACTGCTGCGAGAGCCATAGGGGAGACCGCAAGGTACAAAAATAGCTCCTCTCCAGGCTCGAGCTTCGCCAACAATGGAGGCGAGCCGAGGTAGCTCCTTAGCTCTTCGAATGCCTGTTGGCACTCAGTGGTCTAACAGAAGTTCTTCGGCCGCTTGAGGGTTTGGAAAAAGGGTAAGCACAGTTCGGCCGACCTCTCAACGAAGTGATTCAGGGCTGCCACCCTCCCTGTAAGGTGCTGAACCTCTTTTATCGACTTCGGAGCAAGCATCTCCTAGATGGCATGAATTTTCTCTGGATTGGCTTCAATCCCGCACCCCGATACCATGAATCCCAAGAACTTCCCCGAGGTCACTCTGAAAGTGCATTTAGTCAGGTTTAGCTTCATCTTATATTTTCGGAGGGTACCAAAGGTCTCCTCGAGGTCGGTGATGTGGTTCATGGAAGATTTGCTTTTTACGAGCATGTCGTCCACGTAGACCTCCATGTTGTGGCCGATCTACTCCTTGAAGATTTTGTTCACCAGCCGCTGATAGGTCGCACCTGCATTTTTGAGGTCGAAAGGTATGACCCTGTAACAGTAAAGGCCACAGTTAGTAATGAAAGCAGTCTTTTCTTCATCTTCTGGCGCCATCCTGATTTGATTATAGCCGGAGAATACGTCCATAAAGGTAAGAAGCTCATGGCCTGAGGTTGCATCCACCAATTGATCAATTTTGGACAGAGGGTAGCTGTCCTTTGGACAGGCTTTATTCAGCTTTTTAAAGTCTATACACATCCTCCACTTGCCGTTTGCCTTTTTGACTAGGACAACATTGAAAATCCAGTCAGGATAATTGACTTCTCTAATGAATCCGGCTTTCAGGAGTTTGTCCACTTTCTCGGCTATCGCTTTCTGCCTCTCCGATGCATGACCTCGGATTTTTTTCTTTCATCGGTCGATGCTTTGGATCGACGGCCAAACGGTGTTCCATGACTTCTGCGTCAATCCCCGGCATGTCCGCTGGAACCCAAGCAAAAATATCCGCATTCTTTCGTAGGAAATCAATGAGCTGCGTCCGCACCTCTTCCCCAGGTTGGAGCCGATCTTCACCACATGCTTCGCATTCCCATTGTTCAAAGGGATCGAAACCAGATCTTCGATTGGGCCACCCCTTTCCTCAGCGAGATGGTCGCGGGCGTTCAGTCCATCAACCGAACAGAGGTCAGATTGGTCACTTCTTTGCAAGGCTATGTTGTAGCAGTGTCTAGCCAGGGCTTGGTCTCCCCTGACTTCTTCGACCCCCTGGTTGGTAGAAAATTTCAATTTCAAATGGTAGGTTGACACCACGACCCGGAGAGCGTTGAGGCTAGGTCGGTCGAGGATTGCGTTGTAGGCTGACGGCGCCTTCACCACCAAGAAATTCACCAAAGCCTAGGATTGTCTTGGATATTGACCCGCAGCTACAGTCAAAGTTTTTACCCCCTCCATCGAGACAGCATCGCCGGTAAACCCTACCAGAGGGGAGCTAATCGGCCCCAAATGGCCGTCAAGGATGGACATTTTTGAGAAGGCATCGTAGAACAAAATATCGGCCGAACTTTCATTGTCGACAAGAATGCGGTGAACATCGTAATTAGCTATATTTAAAGAAACTACAACTGCGTCGTTATGAGGAAATTGAACTCCCCGAGCATCTTCTTCAGTAAAGGTTATGGATTCCTCAATCCTTTGTCGCTTGGGAGGTCCGACCGATACACCGGTTGTTTCCTACCGGGATTCTTCCGAGATGGTGTTGGCAAAATCCATCGAAAGCCGATCATCTGATCGCTCCACGCCGACTGCTGTTGTCGGAGGAGGAGGAGCCTGGGAGACCAGAGACGGGGTCGGGGCTTGTGGAGCTCGCCAAGATCTAGCCGCGGAGGCCGTTGGCCGCCTGGAGGATGCCCTTCGGGGAGGCATCAGGTGGAGGCCGGCAGGAAACTGGAGGAGAGGATATCGGGGAAGATGATCGGAGGCGGTCCCGTTGAGCGCTCCTTTAAGAACAAGGGTACTGCGAAGACACAGCCCTTCCTCTAGTGCCAATCCTGTTGGTGCAAAAATCTACCTGCGTCGGAGAAGTTGGAGTCGAGGGAGTCACGGTCGTCGTCGAGACCTGCAAAGAAAGTCTAAACCGAAGTTGGGGGTGCTCCGGCAAGACCCTCTGACCTCAAGTTAGTTCTCTGCCTCAACAAGAATGGAGTGCTCGAACAGAAATTTTAGCAGAATTTTGAGATAGAAATTAGAGCTTAGAGAATAACATATCTGGGACCGCCCTTTTTATAGGTGGAGGGGGCAACGGATTGATAGCGACATTTGTAACTGCCTAGTAGTGGGCCGCTCGGGGCCAAGAGGAGTTTGTTATGGAGAGTAAATGGGTGGGGTCGTGGCTATCACCGTGACCCACCACGTGGAGCCTGTTGCGGAGAGTAGAGCGGCGTCCATTGTCGTGACTTGTCAGAGAGTGGTGGAGCCGCACAGAATCTGTCGCAGGAAGTGGAGCAGAATCGTAGCTATTACTGTGGCCTGCCGCGTGGAGCCGGTTGTCGAGAGTGGTGGAGCCGCGCAAAATCCATCGCAGGAGGTGGAGCAGAGTCGTGGCCATTACTGTGGCCTGTCGTGCGGAGCCTGTTACGGGGAGTGGTGGAGCCGTGCAAAATCCGTCGCAGGGGGTGGAGCAGAGTCGTGGCCATTACTGTGGCCTGTCAGGGAGTCCAGGCCTGTCGATCGAAGCTCGATCGAAGCGCCTGATGGAGAGAGGTAGCTATCCATCTAAGAGGAGCTCGGATGTTGCTGGTGAGCCTTCTACCGTTGGGTACCTTGAGCGTTAACACTACAGGCAAGGGTCATTTGCTGTAGGAGCTCGGTCGGGGGGCTTTCCATAGACGAAGCTCGGTCTTACGCAGAATTCGATGGAGGGTCGACCGATCAGTGGGTGTCGGATGGCGCTGAAGAGGTTCATCCGCTGGAGGGGTCCGGCTGCTGGAGCCCGTGCGTCGTAGGAGTCCATCCGGGATCTGTCCGCTGTAGGAGTTCGGTCGGAGTCCGATCTCCGTAAAAGCTCGAATGGGGATCATTTGTTGAGGGGCTCGGTCGAAGATCCGGGATGAATTCATCTACGATAGAAATCCGGGATGAATTCATCCATAATAGAAGCTCAGGTGGGGGTTTACTGTGAAAATCCGATGCGGACCGCTCGTAGTGGTAGTTTAAAGTAGACTGCTTGTAGCAGGAGCTCGGAGTCCGGCTCCCGCAGGAGTTCGGATGAAGTCTACCTGCAGTCGGAGTCGGGGATGAAGTCCGACTCCCGTAGGAGTCCGGATGAAGTCTATCTGCAGTCGGAGTCGGGGATGAAGTCTGACTCCTGTAGGAGTCCGAATGAAGTCTACCTGTAGTCGTCCGGCTCCCGTAGGAGTCCGGATGAAGTCTACCTGTATTCGGAGTCGGGGACGAAGTCCGACTCTCGTAGGAGTCCGGATGGAGTCTACCTGCAGTCGGAGTCAGAAATGAAGTCCGGCTCCCATAGGAGTCTGGATGAAGTCTACCTGCAGTCAGAGTCGGAGACGAAGTCCGGCTCCCGTAGGAGTCCGGATGAAGTCTTCCTGCAGCCGAAGTCGGGGATGAAGTCCGGCTCCCGTAGGAGTCCGGATGAAGTCTTCCTGCAGTTGGAGTCGGGGATGAAGTCCGGCTCCCATAGGAGTCCGGATGAAGTCTTCCTGCAGCCAGAGTCGGGGATGAAGTTTGACTCCCGTAGGAGTTCGAATGAAGTCTGCAGTCGGAGTCGGGGACGAAGTCTGGCTCCCGTAGGAGTCCGGATGAAGTCTTCCTGCAGCCGGAGTTGGGGATGAAGTCCGGCTATCGTAGGAGTCCGGATGAAGTCTTCCTGCAGTTGGAGTCGGGGATGAAGTCCAGCTCCCGTAGGAGTTTGGATGAAGTCTTCCTACAACCGGAGTCGGGGACGAAGTCCGGCTCCCGTAGGAGTTCGGATGAAGTCTTCCTGCAGCCGGAGTCGGGGATGAAGTCTGGCTCCCGTAGGAGTCTGGATGAAGTCTTCCTGCAGCCAGAGTCGGGGACAAAGTCCGGCTCCCGTAGGAGTCCGGATGAAGTCTTCCTGCAGCCGGAGTCGAGGATGAAGTCCGGCTCTCGTAGGAGTCCGGATGAAGTCTAGAAGGTGGTCGACCACCATCGAAACTTGGGTGGAGTCCATCCGTCATGGAGAATCCGGCCTAGACTGGTGGGAGTTTATCCGTCGGCAGAACTTGGGAACGTTGTGGAGGCTCGACCGCCGGAGAGGTTCGGAAAGATGTCGCCGAAGGTCGGACGTCGGTAGAACCGCTGGAGGGTCACTCCTGACACAAACTTCGGCTGGGGGAGTATTTTATACCCAATAGATCTCATTTAATCAATCATCAAATAATTGATCTAATTGGTATGGACTAAGCCAAACCACTAAAAAACAATATTCAAGACAATCTTTCAAATTGGTTAGGTAAGTAGAGATCAGTGAGAGGCTCTCCTTTGATGAATCAAGGGTCTTAATTTAGTAACCACCTTTTAATTACTTATCTTAGATACCAATTAGTCAATTGGTCTAAATAAGTTTGCTTAAGCGAATAAGGCTCAAGTCATAGAGTTAAATTAGGTCCTTAAGTTAATTGATTCTATATATGGATATTAATCAACTCGATCAATAATAATTATATAATCATAAGCTCTACTAACCTAACCCTAATCAATATTTGATTCGATTTGATCAATCATTAAATAGATTTAGACTCATTATGTTCAAATCAAAAATTTTAGTTGTAGTATAATCATATGATCTGATCGCTGTCGTAGGTGGTCAAGAATAAAAATCAATTCAAACTATATAGATAAGATGAGTCGGAATCATTTTCACAGAGATTTAGGATAATTATCTTTTTTTTTAATATATGAAGAAAAAATAAAAGAGAATTGATTGTAGAAGGATTAAAAAAAAATAGAATAGCAAAAATTAAATTAAAAATATAAATTAATTTATGAAAAAAAATAAGCCAGAGAAATAATTCAAGAATTTTGAATCCATCATGCAAAATAGATTTATTTATTTTTATGTTGCAATATTAATTCTTGTGATTAAGGTATTAGTATAGCTTATCTTTAAGGGGTACGAATTGTATCAGTAGATCACGGCTCGTTCTATCAGAGTATAAACTATCTAAATTCAATTACAAGATATAAAATTTAATCTAGCATACCATGATCTATCTCTCTTAAGTATGTATCGTATCCAGGAATCACGCCATGTCAATAGAGGGTATAGGCCGTGTAAGCTAGATCAATACCTCAGAAAAATAAAAAGATATAAAATAAAAATATAATTTTATTATATAAAAATTAAATATAAGAAAAAAATAAAAATCTATTTACAGACTTCATCATATTCCTGGATTGAAGGGATTTAGTCATGCATCAAGATCTCTAGCTCCATATTCTCTCAATTTTTTATCCCTAAAGCTTTTTGATTTTTTTCTTTAATTTTTTTCTTATTTTTTCTTTGATTTTTTTTGCTCTCCATACGTATTCCTGGATCTCCTATTTATAGATAAATTTTTCACCTTTTTCTGATCACAAAAGGAGTCCTAAAACCCTTAGAAATCATATTATACCCATATGAATAATTTTTGGCCATTAGATCTTGATTGGACCACCCAGATCTACCTAAAAACCATCATTTAAATCCTTATCAGGGTCAAAATCAATGCTGGCCATTGGATCTCACATCGAATTGATTTCTGGCTATCTGATTGTGCATTTAATCTCCTATTCAAAGTCAAAAATGATGTCAACTGTCGAATCAACCTCCAAATCAAATTTCAACCGTCAAATGGTGCAAAATCTCTCTTTTTCTATCGGTAACAAATAGTAACCATCCGATCTAGTTCGGGATGAATTTGGACCATTGGATCATGCAAATTTTTTTGCCTCACCCGTGAGCCATGCCAAAACACTGCAAAACTATTTGGTGGACCGCGCCATTGAGTCTGTGGATTGAGCGGTCGGTCCACTATGCATCAAAGGCTATAAATTTTATTTTTAGGATATTTTCACTCAATTTTCACTCTGATTTTTATCTAAAAAATTAAAAAAAATATGCATTAAATTTTTCATTAATTTCTCAATATTTTGGTGCTTAAATTTTTAATTAAATCAATATCTATTTTTCATAAATATGTTTTAATTTTATATTTTTTAAAATTATTTATTTTTGTAAAAAAATCTAATTTATTCATGAAATTAGATTTTTAAGAAGATTTTAGCATCATAAATTATCAAAAATATCTAAAATAAATATAAAAATATACCACTTATCACACCCTCCAACTTAAATTTTGCTCATCCTCGAGTAAAGAAAAAATTTAGAATTAAGTATCATTTAACTTAAAGTTTCAAATTTTACTAAATAATTTTTAAAAGGACCATTGATATTCAGTAGAGCATGAGTGAGGTATGTCATTGGAAAATTAATACTAACCAATGTGAAAGTTAAGCTAAGAATACTAAATCTTTTCTAAACTTTTCTAAATTATTCCTACCTTTATCTCCAAATCATTAATCTTCATATGGACAAGTATATTGTTACTTCTATCCTTCATTTATTGATCTTTTTTTTTTAATATTGTACTGCTATTGAGGTCTTAACCCCTTAAACTTTTTTTTTGACCCATGTAGTAAGTTTTCAGCCAATGACTCCCAAACCAGACGGTTTTAGGGTACTAGATACAAAATACGCCTCAGACCTACTTGCTCAAATCAAACAGGCTATGAGTTAATATTAGTTTTACAACAAAACTTCTTTGTCCTTCATACCTTTTGATGTGAAACTCGATGTTTGCATAAGCAAAGAGGCCCAATTACTCAGCATGAAGTACTTAAAAATTATATATATATATATATATGAAGAAATATATAGTTATCTTACATAAGCCCATAAGAAGTAAATTCTTCTTTGATGCTGGTAGAAAAATTTAGAAATACTCAAAAAAATTATTTAAGTTCTAAATTTAACTCTTTATTGAGTTTTCTTAATACTGGATCTCTCAATATCTCACAAACTCTCTAATTTATACATCAATTTTCTTTTAAAAATACTTGATTTAACTCAATTCTTAAGTATAATTAGGAGCTTAAATGCTAAATACTAACATACTTGAGGACTTTAAAAAAATTAAAAATTTTTATTATTCTCCCTCCAACTTATTTGACATTATTCTCAATGGAGTAGAAAAAATGAAGGGTGCATAAAAAGAGAAAGAAAAAAGAAAAATGTTACCTGATCCAGAAGTCTTTTCAAAATTGATTCTTCCCCAAACATAGCCAATATTATCTTCAAATCTCTACAAAAGATATGAAGCAAGACTCGATTAACTTAAATAAAATACAAAAAAAATAAAAGCAAAAGCTAAAACTGGATTGCCTCTCAGAGAGCGTTAAGTTTATCATCTTCAGTTAGACCATATTTATTGATAGGTGTTTCCATACAGAGCGATCCTTTATTCCTACAAAAAATAAAGATCAGCTAAAATAAAGTAAAAAATTTTGGATTGTCTTCCAAAAAAGTACTAAGTTTCAAGTCTTCAGTAGGACCATACTGATTCTACCCCACTTATCCTGTATCAAATATTGGATTAACAAATTCAAGTGGGTAAGGTGGGTGAGGTGAATCAAGCAGGGTATTAACCTCCTGGACTTGAATTTCTTCAATTGATTCATTCAGAAAATTTATCCTTACAAGTGATTCGACATGTAGTTGCCATTGTGGATGAATTCTTTGATCACTAGATGAAAAAATTTTATAAGCTATTTCAAATTTTTGATCTGACCAGAGATTACAGTCAAAATCTTCTTCCCCTAGGTCAATGATCTCATAGATCTCATCCTAGATCAGGTTTACATCAACGAATTGGTCTCTTTTGTTTTCAAGATTGAAAATATTAAGATCAATAGTTATGTTTCCAAATGAGAGCTTCATGAGTCCATTGTAACAATTGATTAGGGCATTGGTGGTTGCTAAGAATGGTCTTCTTAAGATTACTGAGATGTGACCTTTTGGATTAATCACTGGTTCAGTCTCGAGGATCACAAAATCCATATGATAAATGAAATTGCTGATCTTGATTAACACATCTTCCACAACTCCTTTGAAGACCCTCACTGATCGATCTGCCAATTGCAATATAATTTCTGTAGGCTTTAATTCTCCTATCCCCAATTTTTTATAGGTCGAATAAGGTAAGATGTTAACACTAGCCCTTAAGTCTAATAAGGCCCTGTCAATGATAGTTTTCCCAATGACACAAGAGATTGTAGAAGATCCTGTATCTTTGTACTTAACAGATATGTGGCTCGACAAATATGAGCTCACATTGGCCGTCAAGAAGGCTTTTTTGGGAACGTTGGTGGTCTTCTTCTTTGTGCATAGGTCTTTGAGGAATTTGATGTATGTGGGAACTTGTTGGATCATGTCTAATAGAGAGATATTTACTTTCATTTGTTTAAACATCTTTAAGATTTGATCCATATAGGCTGAGTATCTGTTGGACCTAAGTCTATTTGGAAAAAGAGCTACAGAATTAGTGGGTGATATCTCGAATTGCTTAATCCCTGATGTGGATTCTTCAAGTAGCTTGGGTGGTTTGTTAATCTCTGTTGACTCCTTAGACCTTTCTGGCTCCTTAAACTCAATCTGATCGATCACTTGCTCATGAGGTGGTTTAGACAATGGGCCATCTTGCTTTTTAGGTGTACCGATATGGTTGTCTACTTGTTTTCCAAACTTTAAGGTGTGAATTATGTTTAATTGATTGATCTAGACTTCTTATTGTGGTCCTTGATTGTTTTGGGTCCTAAGATTAGCTTCAGGTTGATTTGGTAGTTTATTTTTTTCTCTTTCACCCACAGCCATGGCTAATTGACCTAATTGCATCTCTAGACGGGCAATAGCCTGGGTGTTGGAAGTTAAAAGCTGGCTCGTGGTCTGCATGAAGTTGTTTAGTGTAGAGTTGGTGTTAGTAGTCGATTTCGCTAGGATTTCTAGACTCTTTTCTAGTGAGTTAAGCCTTTGATCATTGCTAAAATCTGATGGGTCATTTGATGATTGAGTGGATCTGAGGTTGGATTGAATGAAGGCAGGTCTATTTGAATTTGACCCTTGTGATCAAGAAAAATTGGGATGGTTCCTTCATCCTGAATTGTACGTTGGTGCGTAAGAGTCATTTGTGGGTCTTTGATAGGCTGCACTCACCTGTGCTACTTCATTCTCGATTGGACCCATTAAGAAAGGACATCCTTCCATTGTGTGGTCTGTGGTATTACACCCATTGCAAGTGGATGTTGCAACTTGGTTCACTTAGGTGTGTCCCTTAAGTTCTAGGGTCTATATCCTACGGATTAAAGATGCAAATTTAGCCTCTTCAGCTAAGAAAGGTTAAACTTGATATACACCCCCTCTTGAAGGTGTGTGTCTATCAGATTTCCTAGTAATCTCCCATTATAGGCTCTTTTCTGCTAGGTCCTCTAGAAATTACCCGGGTTCTATAGGTTCTTTGTTCATGAATTGACCCTGGCACATTGATTCTAGCATGGTTCTAGAGTTTGGGTCTAGTCCTTCATAAATGATTTGACACAGCCTCCAAATTTTTATTTCATGGTATGGGTATTGACTCAAAAGATTCTTATAACAATCAAAGCACTTCCAAAAAAACTCACTGGATAATTGATAAAATTGATTAATTTCATTCCTAAATTTGACAGTCTTATGGTATGGAAAAAATTTTTTAAGAACACTCTAACAAAATCCTCCCATGATGCTATGGATTGATTAGAAAGACTGTATAACTACTTTTTGGCACTATCGTTGATGGCAAAGTTGATTAACCTAAGTTTTACAGCATCCTTAGTGAGCTATTGAAGTCGCATTGTGGCGCATACTTCTTCAAATTTTCTCATAAAAATATATGCATCCTCGATTTTGATGAATTTAGAAAGCATATTTATAATCTGAGGTTTAATTTCAAAATTGATATCAGTTTGTGAAAGTCGGATACATGAGGGTTGGGCTGACCCAATTGGATAACAAAGGTCTTTCAGTACTTGAGGTTATGTTCAAGTTCACCCATGGTGGGCTTAAGGTCTACTAGACTCGATGCAAAGTTTGGATATATTCTCACTCATCGACTAGATATCCTTGTTCAAGAAAAAATTTGAGAATTTTTAATTATTTTTATTTTTTTTAAGAGAAAAAGAGATAGATGAGAAGAGAATGCTAAAGATGGGAGCCTAAAGAGTCCTAAATATAGAGACGATAGAGAAGAGTGTTTTAATTAGGGTTAATATTGTAGGTTAGTAATCAAGTTCTGCAATCAATCCTAGCTAAGGGTAACCCTAGATCTAGATAGCTCCTAACTATCATGGTTGTTTTTGAGCACTTCATGTAAAAGACAAGCCACTCAACTGGTCAGGTAAGTGTAAGGTTGGTGGGGGTCCCCTCATTGCTTTCTTTAGACACCAACTGAGTTGGTCAGATAAGCGAACGAAACCAATTAAATAATCACCTTCCTTCAGGATGTAGTCTCTGAACTATTTTTCTAGATACCAGTCAAACTGACTAATCCTAACTCAGTCCAACTCTTAGGATCCCTTGTCCTATTGAGCTGGAGAGTCCTTAGAGGCCAAAGTCTAATTGATTTTAAATTAAGGTTTAGGTCAATGCAATATGCAGGATGGTGATTTGTGGGTCAAGGAAGGGTGATGAAATCTTCACCTTATCTTGTTTAGGGTTTGTGCTCTTGAGATGTTTTATGGACTTATGCAATGCAAGAAGAAAAGGTGATCAGATTTGGTAGTTAGTCAAAAGTAAATTATTTGTTTTACTTTTTATGTTTTATGATTAAGTATCTAATTCCTAAGTAGATTATGAGGTGTCAATGTAGAGAATTTATTTTTTTTTTGAAAGAAATTAAGATTGACTAAGGAACTAAATAAGTTAGAAAGCAAAGAAAATAAGAATAAGAAAAAAAAAATTTAATAAAAAAATGATTGTGCCTAGATTTCTGGCAACAGTGTGAAAATTTGATCGCGATCGTAGGTAGTCAAGAATAAAAACCAACTCAAACTATATAGATAGGGTGAGTCAGGATCATTTCCACAGTGATTTAGAGCAATTATCTTTTTTTTTATATGAAAAAGAAATAAAAGAGAATTGATTATAGAAGAATTAAAAAAATAAAATAGTAAAAATTAAATTAGAAATATAAATTAATTTATGAAAAAAAATAAGTCAGAGAAATAATCCAAAAATTTTGAATCCACCATGCAAATTAGATTTATTTTTTTCTTTTTTTTAATATTATAATATTAATTCTTGTGATTAAGGTATTAGTATAGCTTATCTCTAAGGGGTATGAACTGTATCAATAGATCATGGCTCATCCTATCAGAGTATAAACTATCTAAATTTAATTATAAAATATAAGATTTAATCTAACATACCACAATCTATCTCTTCTAAGCACGTACCGTATCCAGGGATCATGACACGTCAGTAGAAGGTATAGGCTATGTAGGCTAGATCAATCCTCAAAAAAATAAACAGATATGAAATAAAAATATAATTTTATTGTATAAAAATTAAATATAAAAAAATAAAAAATTATTTACAGGCTTCATCGTATTCTTGGATTGAAGGGATTTAGCCATGCATCAAGATCTCTAGCTTCATATTCTCTCAATTTTTGATCCCCAAAGCTCTTTGATTTTTTCTCTAATTTTTTTTAAATTTTTCTCTGATTTTTTTTGCTCTCCACACTTATTCTCGGATCTTCTATTTATAGATAAATTTTTTACCTTTTTTGATCACAAAAGAGTCCTAAAATCTTTAGAAATCATATTATACCCATATGAATAATTTCTGGCCATTAGATCTTGATTGGACCACCCAGATCTGCCTAAAAACCATTGTTTAAATCTTTATCAGGGTCGAAATCAATGCTGGCCGTTGGATCTTACGTCGAATTGATTTTTGGCCATCTGATCATGCATTTTATCTTCTATTCAAAGTCAAAAATGATGTCAGCAGTTGGATCAACCTCCAGATCGAATTTTGGCTATCGGATGGCACAAAATCTCTCTTTCTCTATCGATAACGAACAACAACCGTACAATCTCGTTCAGGATGAATTTGGACCATTGGATCACACAAATTTCTTTTGCTTCGCCCGTGAGCCATGCCAAAACACCATGAAACTATTTCGTGGACCACGCCATTGAATCTGTAGACCGAGCGGCCGGTCTACCATGCACCGAAGGCTATAAATTTTATTTTTTAGGATATTTTTACTTGATTTTTGCTCCAATTTTTGTCTGAAGAATTAGAAAAAATATGCATTAAATTTTTTATTAATTTATCAATATTTTGGTGCTTAAATTCTCAATTAAATCAACATCTATTTTCATAAATATACTTTAATTTCATATTTTTTTAAAATTATTTATTTTTATAAGAAAATCTAATTTATTCATGAAATTAAATTTTTAAGAAGATGTTAGAACCAAAATTATCAAAAATATCTAAAATAAATATAAAAATATACTACTTATGATGACCTAATTTGATCTAACCATGACCAATCCTTCTTGCACAAATATGAATTTTAGATTTTAAAATTAAATTTTAGATCTAAATTTTTTACAAGAAAATTTAATTTTTGATTCAAAACTAATTTTTAGAACTTAACATACAATTATATATCACATATATGAATTAAAATTCAGATCTAGTCTAAATTTTAGATTTTGATGTGCCATTATATATCTCATACATGAATTAAATTCAGATCTAATTTAAATTTTAGATCTTGATATGCCATCATATATCTCATACATGAAATAAAATTTAGATCTATACAAAATTTTAGATCCATCATACATAAACTAAAAATCATGTCTAAAATAAATTTTAGATCCAAACATGCAATCATATATCTCATATACAATTTATAAATGAGATCTTAAATGAATTTTAGATCTAATTCAAACATCCATACATCTCATGCATCAATAAAAATCAAATTTTAAAAAATTTTTTGAAAACTTGCATGTTATTTTTATATATATGAATCTATGGCTCTGATACCACTGTTGAAAATCAGTAGGATGCTTGTGTATCCAGATTTCAAAAACTATTTTAGAAACAATACAGTGAAAATATAGATTAAAATCTCTTTTAATCCAGAACATGCATGCATATGATTAAAGCACGTAAGGATTTAGTTCATATTCTAAAAATAATACATGCTGATTTTCAATCTGAAAATAAAATATGTGATTAAATCACATACATGTTTCTCTTTTTCTTTCCTTGAATCTAAATCTGAAAGATGAACGAGTTCTCTCTTAGCCACACAGGTGCTCAATCTCTACGGATATCCATGCAAGAACAACTTGGATTGCTCCTCTTCTTTTCTTCACATACAATTGATCAACTCTTGATCAGTCTTTGGATCATTTAGATCAACCCTTTGGTCAGCTTTTTCTTCTTCCTTGGATCTTTCTTGATGTAGATCAGCCACCAACTAAAGAGATGAAGAAAGAGGCTATGCCCAAACACCTTTGGGTGGGTGGAAGCTTGGATGCCCAAGCCTTTGGGCATTAGAGAAAGAGAGGGAGAGAGGGGAGGCATTGAGACTCTCTCTTGGGCAGATTGCTTGGAGGCTTGGTTGCTTCTAAAGGTCAAAGGGTGGTCCCCTTGTATAGACTTTTAATTGGAGTCCTAATCAAACTCCAAATCTTTATTTAAAGAGGATTCCTAATCTCATTAGGACTCCTTTTAAAGCCTTAAACCTTATCATTAGTCCTTATCAAATAAGGAAAGAGGACATGAAGTCCTTATGCCACAAGGAATGGGGCATGGGCCCCATCCAAGCCATCCAATGGCCCATGCCCAAATCTAATTTGATGGAGCCATGATCCCTTTAATTCATCCATATTTAGTGCACCAATTTAATCAAATTAAATGTCACAATAAAGGCTTGATCCAAAGCATATTGGCACCCAATAATTGAGCTGCATGAACCTAATTCCAAATCCAAGTTGGATTAGGTCCAATGCATGTAACTAATTTGATCTAATCCTTATCAAATAAAAAATTCAAGTTCAAAGAAGAATTGGGTTTAGTCATGTGCTAGCAAGGCTTTCCTAAACCCAATAGGATTTCACTAAATCCTAATCTAATTAGGACTTCACAAGTCTAATTGGCCAATCTAAATTAGTTCTCTTGTTTGTGTGATCCCATAGGTCCAATTCTGTCTGATAGTGAGATATACCATGATCTCTATCATAGTATCATTGAAACTCTTTTCAATAGATCGAAACAATTCTATTCTAACTCAATAAGGATCATCGATCTAGAACAATCTCAATGAGCTCTCACAATCCACCAGTGATGCCTAGTAGTATTTAGTGACAATCTAACAGAACTAAATAAATAATCTTTAGGTGTAGTTTTCGTATGATTTAGTCGTCTCATCATGAGTCCCGACTAGATGGTAGGTTATAGATAAATCATCAAACATCGACATTAGTCATATGATAGATTTAATCAGCTCAAGTCTAAAAGTGATTTGTATGGAAACTCTTTTTCGTTAATCACACTATTGTGGTCACAGACTTAAGAACTCAGCCTCTCAAATCTCATAGGACTATTCATCTCTCTCAAGATCGATAGATTCTATCTAGATGCTCACCCTGCTTCTATAGTAGACCAACTATCTAGATCATACTCTACTTCTACAGTGGACCAACTATCGCCAACATACATTACAAGGACTTAAGTGACTAAGAGGTAATTTTTATGTACAGTCAAACTCCAGTAGCCTCACTGTGAGCAATCATGTCACCACAGGTCAAAAGATCATTCACATAACTATAGCATCGAGATGATAACTGATGATTGAGTAGAAATTCATGTGATCTCTTGTATGGTCATGCTCAGTACTAGTTATTCTCTAACAACTATCCGTACTTGCCGCTCAGTATCTCTATACTATAGATTAGAGACTCATCTACCTCCAAGAAAATAATCTATGCATCAGTCTACCGGGATCGATCACTATCCTCATGATGGTATTATGATCAGGAGTAATTTAGGAATTAATTATGCATGCCTCTAATTCTCAACACTTTGAGAATATGTATCTTAAGCATTAATTTCTCGAATGATTCAAAGACACACCATGCTTGAATGAAGATAAAACTTATCTTTTTTATTAATCAAATCAATATTTTAAGTATAAATTTGTACCCTTCTTGCTTCTAGGATCGGACGGCCTGACGATCAATTCAATCCAAGTACTTGCTAATCAGATCATTTAATTTAATCACATATCATATATACATAAATTTAGATCTAATTTAAATTATATCAGATCTGATCACAATGATACATCACATCTAAATCAGATCATAAACATCACATGCAACACATGAAATCAGATTTTATCAAAGATCAGCATAAACTAGGACAACCTATTCACTGTAAAGGATAAACCTTACAGCAGAACAACTTTATATCAATTTGTGCAATCAATCATTAATCAAATTTAGATCTAAGATATTATATATCAGATCTAAATAAAATTTAAATTTAAATTTAATATGCACATATAACATGTCATAACGAATCTAGTGCTATGATACCACTATTGAAAAATATAGGCGATTTCATGCATATAGTTTAAAACTTTTTTAAAATAAAATATAACAAAAGACAACTAGATTAATTATATTAATCTAACATGCATATGATCTAATCATCAAATCAACTTACTCTAAGATCTATGATATGATATGTTGCATATAAAATCTGAAATAATTACATGATAAAATCTACATGCATGAATGTAAGTAGTAGATCAAATCTACACCTATTTGAGTTCAAAACTTGATACCTAAGTATGGATCGATGATTACCGCTACTAAGAGATATAGTGAAGATGACCCTTGCTAGTTTCTCGCAGCTGTACATGTATCCGACCTCTATGAAAAATCCACTCAAAACTCCGATGTAATCGGTCTTCTCAAGAATGCTAGTTCGTGCGAAGACCTTCTTCTTGACTGATCTGGATCCTTTCTTCAAATCTTTGAAACCTTTTTAGAGATTGAAGATGGACTTCTAAAGGAGATGAAGAGGTGAAAGAAAGATCGAGAAGAAAATAATTTTGTTCTTATTTTTTTCTTTCTTCCCAAGCCCTTAGGAATAAAACCTTAGAAATCTAGGTTTTGCACACACCCAAAGAAGAAGGACTCTCCTCTTCATTTTCATGCCAAGAACTCATGCCCAAGGACCCCTAACCTGAAGAGCCTTTTCTCTTCTATCTTACATGTATAAAACCAAAATAAAACCCCTTTTATTTAGGCATGTAATGAGTTAGGTGAAGAGTCCTAGAGATGTTGGACTCTTGCCTTTTGTCACCTCCACTCACCAATTCATGCCCAAAAGAAATATGGGATGCCCCATCCCATAATTTTTCATTGTAAATCAGTTCTCCAACTGATTCCTCATAGTAAAAAAATTTCTCTTTTTGATTGCACAAAATATAAGAACAAAATAAGTGGGTGCAAGGTCTTAAAGATAATGTCAAACATTATCCATATGGTTACCAATTCAAATTAGATTTGAACCTTCCATATAAAATCAAATAATATCCATCTTTGGATGTGAGAAAGAGAGGGTGAAGACTCTTTGGTGTAAAAAAAATCTCATGCAAAAATTTTTTGTGCGTGAGGAAATACGGCATCCATAATTTGGTGCGCAAGGGAGAAAAGTCCAATGCAATATGAACTCTTAATTTCCTTATTTGAATCCAAACCAAATCACATCTGGTTTAGCCCAAATAAATAGATGAAACTCAATCTAATTAAGTTTATAGATTTTTAGTCAAATTTTAATCAAATTAAGAATTGATTGAACTAAAGCCTTGATCAAATCAGGGACAATTCTCCCTTAGCAATTAAATCATCTCATAACCTAATCGGATCAAACCTATTTAATTAGATTTTATTTAATTTTTTTTACTCAATTAAATTGAACTAATTAGTAATCTAATTACTAATTAATTTTTTATTAATTCACTAACACTTGGTGAATAAATTTATTATAACTTTTGCATAAGGTTAATCATCAATCGAATTGATGATTAAGCCCTTGAACAATTATCAATCATTGATCAACCATATGATTTGTCAGAAATTTTTTTTGAGTGTGACCTCATAGGTTTGAACCTAAATCAATAACATAAAAATAAATTTTTAAACCAATCGATGTAATCATCTAGCAACGGGACCCAACATCTGGATAAGTCGAATGATGGCGAAGCAACATTCAAAAACCTATTGGCATATGGTTACTGTATAATTTATACATTTGACCCTAATGTTCAAGGATGATCTAGGATTTAACTATCAATCCTAGATAAGTCATCTACATTGTATTTCAATCTTTCAAATCTATCATATTGATTATCCGAGTTTAAGTTTTGCTAAATTGAAATACATTGATATATTAACTTTATTAATTCAGAGGGATCAATTTCATCTTGACTCACACACCGACTTGATAAGTACTTGACTGCACATAGAAATCTTTTATTATTGAATTATAAATTTAGATAGTCTGACACCAAAATATAGTGAGTTGTTTACAGATTACTGTGGTGATCTCAGGTCTGAGGGATACTTATACCCATACCCTTCATGAGCTACTCTTGATAGCAGAGTGCTCCATAATAGATCATGTTCAATGATGATGTACTCCTACATCTCACCTGCATGTCATACCAATGTCTCCACACTATTTGGTTACGAGGACAACCAACGCATATGGCACACAACTATCTACACTTGATATCGCTATTGTCCTAGTAATAGCATATCGTTTGGTCGCGAACGAATTTAAGGATTACGCTAATAAATCCTTCTTTATCGATCAAAGTAATCCTAAGGACTTCATCACAACATAAAAATTTGTTAGAAGATGTTATCTTGTGACAAAAAAGACTAAATAACTTTTATTATTGATCAATTCATATACATTTATAATTAGCACAATCATCAAACGATTAGCTTTAGGATATAATTTTTAACAATAGGTTCTTAAATAATTATTTTATCAAATAATTTTTACTAATTAATTTTGCCTCAAAATCCTAACAGTAGGCCTTGACCTCCACTAAAAGATCTGATAGGTCCAACCATTAATATGATCATACTCAGAAATCTAACCACAAATGATTAGGCCCGACTTTGGTCGATCATCCTGATCACCCATAAGAGAGACTCGACTGAGTCATCATATTATGAATGATAATTCTAATAGCAGATGAGCACCAGACCTTTGGGCCATTCAATGATCATCCAATTATTGGATCCATTATCACCCAACTTAATAGGAGGCTATGATCTAGTTATCTCTATAACTATTTTATTTTTAAAGACCTAATAATTTTAAAAGATTTAATTAAATTTTTTAGAAGATATCAATCGATCTGTAAGTCATAAATCCTCTCACTAACTTCATCAAGTCATAAAAAGGATAAATAACTAGCTGGTCCAATTGGTACGTCATAAATCCTTCCACTGACTTCATCAAGTCGTAAGAAGGATTAGAAATAAGTCATTTCAGGGCACCTAAATCAATCATACTGATTAACCTTAACGATATGGGTGAACTCGAGTCACCTAATGATCTAATCAGTCCAATGACTTGGGCTCGAGCTTTGAACTACAATCAAGGTCCATATGGTTTAATCAAAGATATGGACTTGATCTTCTATAACTATTGTGTTTGATCTAAAGTATCCTTGATCTAAACTAAATCAACTATTAATTAGATCAAATCAACTACCTTTTTAGTTCATTAAGTCTTTGATTTTTAACCTTAGGACTAATCTGATTAAAAAGACTTGATTTGAGCTAACCCATGCCCAATGTTTTATGCAATGTCATTAGATCTTTAATCACAATTCTAGATCTAAAATATATTTTTAAATTTTTAATTAAGTATAGCATTAATATGAGTTAAGATTATTAATTAAAATCATTTTAATTTTATAAAATAATTTTAGATTATTCTTATGCAAAAAATTTTATTCTGAAAACTAGGTCGGTGCACCCCTGAATTAAGTCGGCTCACTTCAGTGGGTCGACTAAGTTTGATACTTGATTGACTAACTGATCATGAACAATAACCATTACTGTTCGGCTTGAGACAACTGGATTGGGTCAGTTAGTACTGAATTGACTAAACTAGAAGATTGGGTTGACTCAGTTCAAAATTGAGTCGGATAAGTAGGCATGCCAACACGTATCATAAGCTTCAGATCTAAAAATTCTCGCATAAACTGGAATAAAATCAATCATAAACGAACCTTTAGATCATATCTAAATATTTTATGATTTTAGATTTTATTTTTTATGATTAAAATAATTTTAATCATATAGATTAGATGTTTTACTTTTCATACAACTTAAACTTTGTGTCACATATAACAAATCCTAAGATTTCAATACCTAGGATTTTGTAGAAAGGTAAGTTCTTCCTTTTATTTTCTTCTTCATAGGATTAAATCACATGGCACCCCTATATGCTATAAGATCATCCTATCAAATAGGAAAAGAGAGCCTTTAAACCCTTTTTTCTCCTATGACCAGATGGCCTGGTGATCAATCCAATCCAAATATTTGCTAATTGGAACATCTAATCTACTCATATATCATATATGCAAAAATTTAGATCTAATCTAAATTATATCATATCTGATTTTCATATTGGATTATATCATATCTAAGATTAACCAGATCATAATACATCTTATGCATTACTAAATCTAAATTTCAACTCTACATGCATATATGTTCATGTCATAATAAACTTTCACTCTGATACTGGTTAAAGGAAGTATGGTGGTTTCATGCATGCATTTTTTAAAATTTTATAGCAAAATATATATAGATTAAATAATTTAATCTAAAATATATGCATAGATCAAATCTAAAACTACTATATATGATCTATGATATGAACTAATATGCATATATGTAAATCTGAAATCTAAAATTCAGTAAATATAGATCTTATCCATATTATATTTAGATCATATCTATATATGAATTGAGTTCAAAACTCGATACCTGAGCATGGATAGTAGATCATCACATCTAAAATCTATGGTAGCTGATCCTTTATGATGCTCAGCAGCTACACACGCATCCGACCTCTACAGATATCCACACAAAATCCTTATATTGATCAATCTCTCCGAGAGTGCTATCTCATAAAGATACCTTTTGTTGACTGATCTAAGAGGAATATGAAGAAGATGAAGAATAAGGAGATCTTCTTTTTTTCTTTCTGGATCCACATATCTGATTTCTACAATAGAGATCAAGAGAAGAATCATTTCTTCTCAATTCTTTCATGTGTAAGAGAGAACCTTTCTTTCTTTCACATCTTTAAGAAAAAAAAAATTTCTCTAATTTTATATGATAAAAATTAGATCTAATCTAATTTTTTATATAAAAATTAACATAGATTCTTATGCCCTAAAAAAATCAAAAAGAAAGACCTAAAAGAAGATCCGTTCTTCTCTTTTCTTCTCCCTTTTTCTTCTTGATCTAGAGTCCTAGGAAATCCCAAATACCTAACCATATTTTTTTAATATTTTTTTTTAAAAATTTTATATTAAAAATTAGATCTAATCTAATTTATATATTAAAAAAATTTAAAAAAATCCAAGAGAAGAACTCCTTCTCTAAGGCTGCGCACTAGAAGAAGACCTTTCTTCTTCCTTTTCTTTTTCATTGGGATGAACCTTTATTCCCTATTTTTCTACTGTGAAACTAGCAAGAGGGCCTCTCTTTGATGCCTTAGAATCAGTGGTAAACTCTCACAAAAATCTCTTCAAAAGGGGTTGGAGAAGAGGCTTGATGTGAAAGAGTACGGGGCGTCCAACCCTTGGATGCCCCATTCTAAAATGTAGGCGACAAGGGAGAGAAGGGGGTGCCATATTTCTTCACGAAAGAGAGGGGGGGCATGGCTCTTCTTTGGGTGTGGATATCTCATGGCAAAAGGAGTGGGGCATGGAGAATAAATAGGCACATGGGGTTGGGAAGTTAGTTAGACAAGTTTGGTTGAGTCCTAGTCCAAATAGGATTTTTGATTCTTGATCAAACTCTAACTAATTCTTGGACTCAATCCTAACCAACTTAGGATTTAGTTATAACAAACTAACTAATTAGGTCCTAGCCTAATTAAAAAATTAATTAAGCTCTAATCCAATGAGAAAATTAGTTAGATTAAACCTCATCAATCCAAGAATTTATTCTTCTCATCTTATTGGATATCAGGAAAGCTTTTGATCAATAGGGCTTGATCCAATCAAGCCTATTATCCCATAGAATTTGATCCAATCAAACTAAAATCAAATCAAATTAAATTTTTTTCAAATAAATCTGATTTGCATCTCTAAGATCAATTAAAGCAAACCCTATTATCCATTAGGGCTTGATCCAATCAATTGAAACTAAATCTAATTGAATTAGATTCAATTAGATTTGATTCAATCCCTATTGCTCAATCAAATTAAGCCAATTAACAATCAAATTATTAGTTAATTATTTTTTTAATTTATTATCCATTAGTAAATAGTTTATTGTAACCTTTGTACAGGATTAATCATTAATCATATTGATAATTAAATCTTTCAATGATTCATAATCGTTGATTAGCCATTTGATTAGATAGGTACTTCTGTGTATATGACTCCATAGGTTCGAACCTAAACAGATAGCATAAAAATAATTTCTATACTAATCGATATAAACATCTAGCAATGGGACCCAATATTCGGATAGGCTGAATGTATGCTTAGCAACACTCAAGAATCTATATGAATATAATTATCATATAATTTATCCCTTTAACTCTCGATGTTCAAAGATAACTTAGGGTTAAACTGTCAACCCTAGATGAGTGGTCCACATTATGTCTCAACCTCAAAAAAGTCTATGATTTTTCACTAGAACTACTCTGGTCAAAGTTTTGCTAAATTGAAACACAGTGATGCATCATCTCTAATTTTACTTAGAGCAATCAATCTCATTTTAACTCATACTCAGACTTCACAACTACTTGACTATACCCAAAAATCTTTCATCATCGAATTAGAAATTTGGATAGTCTGCTATTAAAGTACAGTGAGTTGTTTATAAATCACCGAGGTAGCCTCAAGTCAGAGAGATATTTATATCCATATCCCATCAGAGCAATCCTTGACAGTAGAGTATTTTGGAGTTGGTCATATTCAGTGAAATGTGCTCTTATATTTCACCCGTATGCCATACCCGTATCTCCACATGTCTTGGTTAAGAGGATAATCAACTAATATGACACATAATGATCTATACTTGATACAATTATCATCTTTGTAATAATTATATTGTTTGATCACAAGCAGAATTTAAAAATTATATGATAAATCTTTCTTTATCATTTTGTAAGTAGCTCTAAAGACTTCATCATAACACATGAGTTCTATTTAGGAAGATGTATTCCTTATGATAAATTTGTCAGATAATTTTTATCAATTTATAATTTATATACATAAATGGAGTATAATCATTTACAACCTAGATGATTAGCTTTAGGACATATTTTTCAACAATCTTATATATGACAGACGATGGGGTTTGATGAATTTTTTATAGTCTCCATCTTGTCAGAACTCATGATAAAAGAATTGAATTACACGATAGCTATACCTAAAGATTCATCCTTCTATTCTACTAGATTGCCACTATATGCTGCTAGGTGTCATTGGTAGATTGTAGAATCAATAAAATTATTTTGATGATTAATAATTCTCGATTAGAGAGTTGAAATTATTTCAATCTATTAAAAAATATTTTAATGATATTTTAATAGAGATCAAAATATTTTTTACTATCAGACAGAATAAAATCTATAGGGTCATACATAAAAAATGTCATGACTGATCGGATTATTGAATCATGATTTCGAGTCATAAATCATAAGTGGTCTTAATTATCAATTTGATTGATGATTGGACTTAAATGTAAAAATTATATTGAGAACTTACTAAGAGTTAGTAAGTTACGGAAGGACTAAAATATAATTATTGTATATTATTTAATTTGATCAACTATTAGGATTGGATCTTAATCAAATTAAATTAGATTTAATTTGATTAGTTTTGATTTGAGTTTGACTCAAATTAGGTTTCATTAATCTAATGGGATTGGATCTAATGAACACTTAACCCAAACCTATCTAGATTAGGTTTGACCTAATCATTACCCATGTTTGATTTAGATTAGGTATTAGTTAATTTAAATCAGATTTAATTTGATTAGATCTGATTTTAATTTGATTTGGATTGGATTTTATTAATCTAATGGGATTGGACCTAACCCAATCTAAATAGGAATCCAATCTTGATTTGGATTTAGACCTAGACCTTGACCTAATCAAATAAGGAACTTAGCCACATGTCCCCATGCCTCTTAAGCCCTCACACCCCTATTTTCTAGGCGTGGAAGTGTTTCACAGTGAGAAAGGGAGGCATGAAAAAAATATTTCTCCATTGCTGAAAGTATTTTGGAGAAGGTTGAAAGTGTGGTTCTTGATAAAAAATCCCTGGCACAAGTCCATCATTATGTGCTACTTCATAATGACATAATACCTCAGTATATATTGATTTATTTCATTGTCATCATATAATATTCCTAATTAATGAATTAATTTTTTTTTGTAGCAATTTTTTGGTTGCTCAAAGATGAGCAAACCACAGCATTCAATCTAACCAAAGGATTAAGCAATGATGATTGATCAAGTTATTTTCTGAATGACTTTTTAAACAGATTAGTTATCTACATGAGGGAAAGGATTAATTTTGGAGCATATTTAGAAGCATCAAATAATATATTAATAATTTTATCATGATTTTTAGATACCAATGATGATGGAGAGTAACTATTCAGAGGAATTAATTACCATTGCTCAAGGTCCTAACAATATTGTGAATAGATATAATGGTTTCATCATTAATAGATTTAAATTTCATACAAAAAAATATGAAAAATTTAGAAAAATTCAGAATAGTGGCATCATGGTGGAAGTAGGTTGGAAGACTTATTATAGTATACTTACGAATATTTTTAAGTTAGATTATTATGAAATATTTAAAATTATATTATTTTGATATAATTGGATGGATATAAACTCACCAAGGGGCTTAAAACAAGATATGAATAGATTTACACTTATAAATTTTTCAAGACTGATACATACTGATGTGCTATTAAAGAATAATCCATTTATTTTTTCATCTCAAGCTCATCAAGTTTTTTTTGATATAAGACTCAAAAGATAAGGAATGAGCTGTTGTGGTAAGAAGGACACCTAAGACTTATATGATTTGGGAAAAAGATTAGAAGTAGAGGATGATGAGACTTATATGCAGTCTATGCCTTACAATTTTACATCAACTGATGATTTAAATATAAGAAGCTTGGTTAATTAGGATGGATATTGAAAGAGAAAATATTGATTGATTTTTAATTAATAAGAGATTTAAGATATATACATTTATTATATTATCATGTTCATTTCGTAGATCTTGCTTCTTATTAGCAATTTAATCAGTATTATATTTATCATTTCATAATTTATGTTAATTGATTTTTGTTTCTATTTGTGAATGTTGGTGACATCATGTCTTGACACAGACGATTCGATGATATAGAGTTACATACTTCTTAGGGTGGATTGTCTTTTGATTAGTCCAAATAGTCGAGGCAACTGCAGTAGTTTGAGGCCAGTCCTTCATCATTTGCATAGCATTTTGATGTCAGTCGTTCTTTATCCATGCAACAACCTAGGTCATAGCAGGATCCTCTTGCTATGGAGGATCTTATTATGGATGAGATACATATCCTGGATATTTTAATAGAAGTATAATATATTCATGACTATTAAGATTTAAGTACTAATTTTTGTTGATTGATTCTTAATATTAATTTTCATTTTGTTTTTATTGTAGATGCATTCATGAGAGCATAGATTAGACATGGATCCACATGGGCTAGAGATATTTGGCATTTAGTTGAGGGTGAGAGGTTCATCATTTGATGCAATCAGATGGGGTAGCTCATCAACAAGGTGACTAGATTATTAATGAGCTTCTTTGGTACTATTGCACGAAAGGGTCAACTTTATCCTTTGAATTATCCTAGATGGAATAATATGCTTTATGCATATAAGCTTTAGATTGTACGATTAGTAAAGATAACTTAATAATTTATATTAATTTGTTTATACTTAATTAATTATGTTGTTTAATATTTGAATATCCTTCATTGCTTTGTTGTAGAGTAAATTTATACTCCTTCCAAATAGCAATGAATGGGTGCTAAAGTCCCTTAATCAAAAATAGAAAGAATTTAAGGTAATGCTAAAGAGGACTACAAGAGAGAGGGTTTGGCAGAGGATGATGTTGCTCGTATCTATTCTCTTAATGTAGATCCTCATCAATGGAGGAAGCTTGTCGATTATTGGTTCTCTGAGAAGGGACAAGTAATTGTATGAATTCATCATATATCTTATGTTATATTAATTACTAGTGTATATAATCTAGATATATATAAGATATATTGCATTGTTTATTTTATTTTGTAGGCATATTTTGATATTGATAGAGTTGCACAAGCAGCTCAATCTATTCCTCATACATCAGGATTTAAGATCTATGCATGACGCAGACAAGAATATGTATGTTTTTTTTCAAAATATTTGGCATATTACAAACCTTTTTAGACTAATTTGATGTATATACGATCCTCATGCTTCATATTAAAACTACGTATCATGTATCATATATCATGATATGCATAAGTTTTATTGAAACTCTTATAGCTTGTCAATTCAAATTTATGGATTATATATTTTATAAAATTTATGTTTTTTGTAAATCTATGACCATGGGAGGGAGCCTGGTTAGGTGGAGTTTTACATAACGACTCATGTTCATCGAGATGATCATTTTGTTACTTATGAGTTGAGTGATATATTTGTATGTATTTATAATCATTCAATGCAATGATTTATAATTTTATTTTTAATTATAAAATTAATATTTTTTTTCTTAAATATAGGAGAGAGTTTCATCTCTTGTTGTAGAGCATATTAGTGAGTTTTTCGACATCTATGGAGGCCAGTCGTGTTGAGGCTCAAGTGATGACAGAGCTGTTGGGATCGAACTGCTATGGTCAAGTGAGGGGTTATGGAGTTGGAGTTGCCCCCATTCAGTTATCTGACATACGTCGATACACTTAGGATGCTAGAGAGAAGCTCTAGCATACAGATATTTCTATGCTCGAGGCTTGGATGGAGGCATGGATTGAGTAGCAGGTGAAGGCATGGGTGGAGGCATGGATTGAGGAGTAGTTGGAGGGCTAGATAGAGGCATGGGTGTGGGTGCAAGCATAGGGGCAAGTGTAGGTGCAAGCACAAGTGGAGATGCAGGTGGAAGCGATAAGGCAGAACTATGACACTATAATATCCATCATGAAGACTTAGATTGATCATTTGACATCCATGTTATACATATTTGTGGACTCTTCTAGGATACATGTCTTACTATGTTTATTTTTATTCATATACTTAATTATTTAATTTGCATTATGATTTTCATATTCTCAACACTGAAGTTTTTATATATTTGTTGTAGTTTCCTGATAGTTCCAGTAGTCATGGAATTACTGACGGTCATGATTCTATGAATGACTAACACCCTGATGCCTCTATATTTCTTTGAAGTTTTATAGATTTTTTTTGATGCCTTCTCTTTAGTTGTGGATTGTAATTTATGAACATGATGGATAGCATAATCATGACTTTATTGTGTGATATGGAATGTTATTATGACTTTATATTGGTGTTTGAATTTTGTTATAATTGGACAGATTTATGTATTGATTGTGATGTTATATAGTTTTTATTATGTTTATGTTGGTGTTTGAATTCTTGTATAAATGTGTATGCATGTATATTTGTTTGCATACCCATATTCTTTACGACATGTTGATTCTTTATCTTGTTTATTTTTGTGTTTGTTTGCATGGACTTGGTTTTGAAGTTACTATTATCTTTCTCCTTGTAAGGTCTTGATAAGTTATATAGAGAATGCAATAACCACTCAAACACGACCAAGGGAGGTAGTAGCGCCGGGTTGCACCCCTCCAACTCCTATTTATTTACCAAAAAAACCATTCAAACATGACAAAAAGATCTCAAGCAATATTTTTTCACCTGTAGAAGTTCTTGCAGCGCCAAAGTTTGGTTAATCTATTTATTTTAGTGGCCTTTTCCCTTTGTTTTTGAAATTCACTTTCTACTTATTTTGAATTTTTCAAGATCTGATTTTGCTGTCAAACAGTCCAACAATGATCTATCTAAACTGTGTTAACTAATGAAATGTCTTCTTTATTCAAAATTTCATTTTAATGCTTTATGTCAAATGTTTCATAGAGTACTTTATGCAGAAAAAATGGTTTTCGATGCCAGCAATGTGTATAGAACAAAAACAACGCATCCATTTTTGCATCTGATAATCTACATTTTTAAATTTGTATACTTCACATTGGAAATAGACAATCTCTTTTCCTCTCTGTTAGAAATTTGTTGTTGTTTGTCTATTGATGCAAATCTATTCATAAGTGATTTTTGATACTTGTGCAGATCTTGATGGAGCTAAAAGACTGAAGAAGTGCCTTAACATAGTGTATATCTTTAGGTTGTTCCTCATTATTGTCTCTCCATAAGATTTGTGCGGTGTGGGTGCAACTGTTTATCACAATTGTATATGTGATACATCTCCCTTCTGTTATATGTTGTGTTGAATATCCTCCATCCTTCTCAAATTCTATTATATGTTGCCAACTAGTTCTTTATCATCTGCCTAGTTAGAAGGAAGACTAGAAGGTGGACAGCTGTACACTCCAGCATGTTTCACATATCACTACTATGGTTCGTAATGCTGCAAGGGGTATCACAGTTCCACTGAGCTTACCAGTTGTTTGGAATTCCTTGCAGTAACTACTGCAAGATATGGATGGTGCTAATGGAGTGTCTGTTGAAGGTGCATTTTTTAAGTCCTTAATCAATGGGGTGTTGAAGGAGGGGGAGATTCTTGGGTCACTTCGTGGTGGAGTGTAATGCAGAGTACCAGCTGTAAGCCTTTTCCTATCTTCTGTCAATACATTGCATTTACTTCTTATCCACAAAAAATTTTACTGAATTTTAGGTTTTCGTCCATGCTCAAAGGGAAGGTGTGGATTCTTTCTTTTCACAGGTTTGAGACATCTACAGCCCTTGTCTTTTTATTTATTTGTCTGCCTATCTTTTTGTGCAGAATGTGGGTGCTTCATCATTTTTTTAGGGTGAGGTGCTGAAGATTTCTTTTTTTTGATTTATTAAAATGCATCTAATTTTAGTAAAAAAAAATCTGGCTTTGAAATTGACAAATGAAATTGGCAGCATGTCTTTATGTTAGCACTGCCTAGAAAATCCACATTATTTCTGATTCATATATTTAGATATTTACTTTGTGTGAGTACACCATTGTTAAATCAGATTTTTACTGCTTTGGGTGTATGAGATATATTTTTACAAAGTTTATTGCTTTAGATTTTTGAGTGCACATTGTATGTTCATAATATAAGAACTTTGGCTTTTTTGATTTTTGATTAGCCTAATTTTATAACAAGACAACTAGAGCACGAAAGACCTAACAAAAATGGGTTTTTGGTGCATGGAAGATAGATAGCAGCATAGCTTGTCGTTAACCTTAGTTTTCCCTTTCTCTTCCCTTTGGTGGTTTTCTCCCTCCAACGAACGACAAAGGATGGTTGGTCGAGCCCCCCTCTCTCTCTTTCTCACTCCTCTTCTCCGGTCTCTTTTGGTGGTGGACGGCAGATGGTTGGGTCAGGCCAAGTCGGCTTTCTTTCCCTTCTCTTGTCCTTTGTATAGATTATTGCCGGGCTTCATCAGTTGCTGGCAAGGTTTGGTCAACGACACTCTTCTGTTTGCTGTGATGGTTGACGATATTTTTCCTTTAGTGCTTCTTTTCTCTCAAGACATGGTGGTCACCGATGTTTTTCTTCGGCGATCGATGTTGATCCATTCCAGCAGTGACTTATTAGAGTTTCTCTTTTTTGAAATTTAAATTTCAAAATTTTTTGAATGTTGCTAGTCAGGGAATTTGAAATTTGATTTTTGGTGTTGTTGGGTGGGTAGGGATTCCCTTTCACTCTTGTTTTTATGTACTCTCTTTCTTTAATAAATTTTGGTAACTATGTACTATGTGCAGTATTCTCCTTTAGTATCAAAAAAAAACCTTTGTTTTCCATAGTTGTAGTAACATGAATGATTAATTTCTTCTTGCAATTGCTAAAATGTGGGATTTAGATGTTTGATATCTCTTCCTGCTGCCTTGCCCACAAGGATTCATGGCGAGCCTTTTTCTTTCACGAAGCTGTCTTAGGTTGGAAACCGATACAAATATAAAGGTTTATGCCAGGTTAAGAGCTAGTTCTGAGACATTTCTGTAATTTGAATATATCTTAGATTCATGTAGTGTAAACCCATATGGATGGAACATGGCCTGTATTCATATAGTGTAAACCCACACCACACTAAGTACCATAGGTTTCCTGTTTTTGACCCTGGTAAATTGGTATGCAACTTGAACCTCATTATATTCAGTTTGCACATTTTCATGTCCTTTCTTCTGATACATTTTCTGTATTAAAGATTGCTATAAGATGGAATGAGCTTCAAGCATTCACCATCAGGTGGTCATGCAACTGGTCTGCTCATCCTAAAGCATTTCTGATATGTTAGGAGATCCATTGCAAGCCTGCAATAAAGAGAGATCATAATTAGCCCCACATCTTAATTTATACCTTAACATTGTTTTCTGAAATATATATGATTGATTATATATATGTGTTTCTTTTTTCTGGAAGACACTGAAGTTCCAACTCGAGGTACTCAACTATTCTTTTGGATTGGCTGTCGAATGATGAATACATTATTTTCAAAGCCATGAATGAGAAGCAATTTTCAGTTGTGCTATTTTTTATCCAAAATTTTTCATGTCATTTCTTATCATCCGATTTTTCTTCTGTCATTAGCTATATCTCATCTTGATAGATTCTCTTGGATTAAGCAACTTTTAGGGTACTTTATGTGGGGCTATTCTCTCAAATACACTTATCTTGCAGTTAAGTTGTTGCTGTCTGTAAACGATCAATTTGAGCTTAAGTCGAATGACTTGCAGGCAAAGCAAATAATGATAACTGAGATATCTTCATATTTTATCCCATTTGTCCTTCATGAGGCATTGCAGTGTCTATTGAAGAACACTGAGAGCTAAAGCTGTTAATCTTTGTCGGATTCAATTTTAGGTCTTCATGCCCCAGATTGGGCTATCTAATGTTACATAGTCTTTATTATGAAACAAGATAATGATTAAGTCATCCTTAATCATACTGGACCTGTGGTATTTTGTTCTCTGGATATATATTGATTATGATGTTACATAGTCTTTATTATATTTATGTTGGTGTTTAAATTTTTTTTATAAATTTTGGATAGATATATGTATTATTATATAGATTATTTTCAGATTGTGTGTCCTTTATTTTTTTTTAAATTTAGTAAATACCAATGCTTTAAAGCATTGGCAATGGTTACAAATTGCCGACGCTTATAAGCATCAGCAATTATTGTGAATTGATGATGTTTATAAGCATTGACATTAATAAATATACCAATGCTTTTGATAGCATCGGAAAGTATTCTAAACTTATCGATGCTTTCACAAAGTGTAGGCAATATGTTTTGAAAAAGGACAGATTATTTTTTGTGATGCTTATAAGCATCAAGAATTGAGTATTTTTGCATTGGAATGTTCCATTATACTATAGTGAAAATAGCTGAACACCCCCACTCACTAAATCAACTATCCAGATTAACTAATTCTAGAATAAGTTGATTTTTCCTTCTCTGTTGTGGCTTTGAGGGAGACATTTGTTCCTAAATAGAGTGGAGTTTATCCACAAGTTGCTTGCTTCATTTCATATGCAGCATAATAAAACTTTTTCTTTTTCTTTTTTCTGACAAAAAGCAAATTAATTAATGAGCAAATTAGTGGTTGTTTTCCTAGAATATATGTGCTACTCACTAATAGATCTATTTATATACTATAAAACTAAATAACTTCTTCATGATATGTTGCTGATGATCATAAATCATTATTTTTCAGGCTTAGGGTTTATTATTCATCTTATGAGTGGTGCTTTTAGCACTGCAAACTTCAAGTTTGATATGTGAGAATTTACGGTCCATGGAGTTGAATATGAATCCCAATGGTGCCTTGTTTTGCCAGTTTGAATTTTGCTATAATCCATATTATAGCTCAAAGTGAAATTGAAAATGTGGATCCAAAATTTTTTTATTTGTTCTTAGTTTCGATTCAAATCTAAAGCAGTTGAGTTATGATTCTCAATCCATCCATCTATGACTTAAGTATTTTTTCCTATTTTCATTAAGATGATATGTGCCTTTTTTTTTCGGGGGGGGGGTGGTGGTGGGGGGGGCGTGGGGTGGGTGGCGGTAAAGGGTTGCAGACTCAAAGAATATGCATATTTGAACCAAGTGGACGATCTCATCTTTCTAAACTTTTTTCTGAAAAGATGGAAGCTTTATACATAAGCACCTATAGTTGTCTCAAACGAATCAAATTTACACAAATATATATTAGTTTTGTTTCTTTCTTTTTAGGTATAATATCAGTTAGATGGTTGATGCTTTTAGCATTTACATGACCCCAAAAATGTTGAAATAATATGAAGTGCCTTTCTGCCAAACTTTTAATATGCATAGTTTTTCTCAAAAAAATAATGGACATAATGTTTGAATTCTTAGCAATTTTAGATATCCTTTTCATATATTTCTTATATCTCAAGACATATGAACCATGTGAGTAACTCAAGAATAGTTTTTGATTTCTAACATCATGGATTTATGACATATTTGGGGTCACATTGATGTATACACACTAAAGATGGTCATTTACTAAAGAATGACAAGAACTATGGAAATAGATGAGTCTCATAGCTAAATACATTTAGGTAAATAATGGTAAACAAGTTGCATGACTAATATTATTTGATAAATGAAACAATGCATAGTTAAGTGCTTCCTGAGAAAACAACATTTTAGATGTTAAATCAATTCCTGAGAATATAAATCTAGAGCATTCATGAGATTAAATTAAAAGACATGAGAAATGGTTGATAAAAATAATAGAAAACCATTTGGAGCCCTAGTGCAGGATAATGTCTACACAATAGTCTCCTATCTACCCATAGTTTCTTTGAATCCACATGAGGAGCATTTTCCACAAGAGTATATATCCAGTCTTGGCTTTTATAGTAATGCAGTAATGTAGATGACTTTTGCAAGTCTACCATGAACTATTAAATAGAAATTGATATTGTCTCAAACATGCAACAAACCAAGAATAAGCTCAAGAACAAAGAAAGTAGTCCTACCAACTATACTCTTTGAGAAATGAAAAAGCAAGTCCTATCAACCTTCGATCTAAGCATTTCTTTCTATCATAAGTTCCTGAGTTAGTTGCCAGATTAGTTGGTGAGCTGGCCCATCCATGGTGGTGGTAGCATTTCTATTCGCTCTTGAACTATCTCGAATAGAGGTGGTAGCATGCGGTACACTCCGGCCACCTCCTGCTCTAGCCCCTATCAATGGTCTCACCACCATTTGTCCAAACACTAATCTTTGGCTAGAGTCCCCTTCACAGTCTTAGCATTGATCCTTGGATATTAACGTAGGTCCCATTACTGATTAGGAGATAGTCTTTCAGAGCAGCATAATTTCCTTCAAGGGATTCAAAGAGCTTGCGAAGGTAAAATCGTTGGGCCTCTGTGAGGGCAAACATCCTCTCGGTCTTCTTTTTCTTTGCATACAACTCTCCATTAGCTTATTGCTGGCATGCAAAAAATTCTACTTCAGCTATGGTCTGACATCCCTCTACTTCCTTCTCTTTCCCATAAAGTGCAGCTTTAGCAATCTTCTGCTTCTTAATTATACAGCTCCCAATTGGCTACTTAAACCTATAATTGAAAATATTTGGTAATTCAAAAAATATGTTTTAATAGTCTATATTTTCAAAAACTTATCCTTTCTTTTGCTCAAACAACAAAGGTAATGAAGGGAGCCTGAAGGCTAATAAGCCACAACATTCAACAAAATTCCTTGATGTGTGGGACTTGAATTGAACGCAGACCCCACATCAAGAAGAGAAGAGCTAGGTGTGGTGTGGAAGTAAATCTAAATGAACATTCTTGCTGATTCATGTAATGAAAGAAAGTTTAATCAATCAATATACAAATTGCATTGCATTTTTTGAAAATGTCCTATCAGATCGGAAACTAATTTCTAGAGCAGAAGCTATCGCTTATGTTTAATAGTTAATTAACTACTTAAATAACAAGACAACATGACTACAACCTTCTTCTGCTCCTCCAAATGAAAGCTAGTTAGGATTAGTTAATTAAATAACAAGATACCATGACCAAAACTTCTTCTCTTCAAAATAAAAAGCTAGTTAGTTAATATTAGTGAGTCGATATGCAAATTGTATGGCATTGTTTGAAAGTATACTGACAGGTGTGAAACTTATATAGCAAAAGCTATCACTTATTTTTAATGGTTAATTCAAATAACATGACCACATGACAAAAAATTATTCTTGCTCTTCTAGGTGATGGATTTCCTATGAAAGATAGTTACAATAACCAGTCATAAAAATATTAAATCTTATCTTGAAAGACATATTGCAGGAGACCTTTGAAAACATGTTTAACTCATGAAAAAAAGTCTAATTTAGAAAAGAAATATAATCAGGGATTAACAATTCTTTTGAAATTCTATGATAACAATATATTTTTTTATATGTTCCCGGCAAAAGGTCTTAGCTGCTTAAGTAGAACATGTTATGGAGGGATTAAGCTAGGAAACTTGAGATAACTTTGTTACAAAAGCATATCTATTTACTAAATAAACCAATTATCCGACATAACCAAGGGAGGATAACTTTGTACATTAATAAAGTCTGTTGAGAGTAGCTACGGAAAGTCATCTTTATATATTGAGAATCTGTATATTTTTTTTGCTTTTGTGAGTCAATTTGCTCGATGAAGCAAAATGATGCTTGTAATTACTTGAAATAATAAAGCAAATATAAACAAACAAATTCCCTTCCTACACAAGCGCTGCCTAAGTTTCCTAGATAATTATGTATCCCCTAAATAAACTCAATCCATTCCCTTGATGTCACATTCCCACTTTTTCTATGAATTGATGGGATAGAAAACATAGTTAAAAATTTGTAAATCACAAATCCTAATCATTTAGTGCCTGCTTAAACAAAATTAGCTCCAGTGGTGAAGGCCCATGAAAATTAGGCTTTGGTTTGTTGCATTAATAGCTGAACTTAGATTAGAATCCTATCTAAAATTTAAAGAACCATGATTGATTTAAAATAGATCTAAGACTAACTAGGATATATGGACAGAAGCCAGAGTTTTAGTTTTTGGGGGAATAGTAATTGAGAATTAGGAAAAGATATAAGAAAATTAGGGTGACAAAAAGATTTAGGATCTTCTACTTAAAAATATATTGAAGCAAAGAAAAGATTATTAATATGATTTTTTTTGGTATTTAAAAAAGTTCATAGCAGACTAAAGAATTAATGATAAGACCTTTACAATAACATCTATCATTGACTTGAATAGAAAATGAATTTATAAGGCTGCTTCTTAAAAGATATCATGACAAAACTTTACTACCTTCGTGAACAATAAGACCTCTAAATAATAAAGTATAATTATTGTAACTTGAGAACAATTCAAAGAATCATTCATCTAAGGACCATAGACTGATGGAGGGAATATGCAGCAAAGGTTTACTACCTACATCTCATAATCAACAGTTTTAAGAGCCTTAAAACCGAGATGAGCTCGTAACATTGTGCATCTCTTGAGCGGAAATATTCAAAACTCCACTATCGCCGGAGTTTCTGATCCCAAAATATTAAAGAAGGCACATCTGGGAAGAACTGTTCTGCTGATTTAGTTGATAAAATTAGGCATTTCAAACTTTGCTGGTTATTACGTGTCAGTTTTAAATTGAATAACTCCAAACACTCAATATTTTCTCTATAATGAGACCTGAAGATTGTATCTTGGAATCCAAATCTGAATATATGTGAATTAAGATTTTTGAGGGTTGAATTAAAATTTACTGTTGAGGGTCTAAAGAAGAAGAAAAAAAAATTAAAATTATTTTTTATATAATATAGAGTGTTTGGAATTATTCAGTTTAAAGCTGACACACAATAACATGCAAAATTTAAAATGTCTGATCTTACCAACTGAATCAGCAAAATGATTCTCCCCAGATGTACCTTCTTTGATATTTTGGGATCAGAAATGCCGGCGGCGATGGAGTTTTGAATATTTCCGCTCAAGAGATCGGCAATGTTATGAGCTTGGATCACGGGGTTGTCTTCATAAGGCTCTTAAGACCGGCGATGCTTTGAAGAACTCATGCCGGCTCACATCGACGAGCTGCTCCACGTGAGCGTTATAGATTAAAAGGCCGAACTGATTCCGCTCCATCCAGACCTTCTCAAACTCTTCTTGTTTGAAGGACTTGTCCCCCTGGAGATCTCCTCCATGGTCATGGATGCAGCGAGGACGTGGGTCTCGCCTTCCTGGACAAGGTCGTTGACGTGGTTGGAGAGCTGGTCATGGGTGGAGATGAGCCAGGCGTATCTTATGAGGCTCTCGTGGTCGTCGACATGAGGGCCGATGGTGAACACAGCAGAGACGATGGAGGGGAGCTTCTCGGCGCTCACCGCCTGCACCTCGAACCTGTAGTTCATTGGCGAGACATCAATGACGGTGCACGACCGGCCCAGGAGGATCCATGCCTTCTTCTCTAGCTTTATGTCGGTATCCCAGCGCCGGTGATGGCCAGCTACCGCGACGTGCTCGCAACCTTGTACCACAAAACAATTTTTTTTTTTTCCTTCCTTTCGCACAAAGGTTTGCGTGAGGAGAAAAAGAAGGCTATGGGAAGATGGATGGGTTGGAGGGCAGATTCATATAGAGAAGCTGAGAGTAATCCGGTCTCTAAGTCCGAGTCCTAGACAAGGAAGAAGACACTCGTTCATCAAATTCCCAGCCCAACTCGGTAAAGGAAGGGCTATTTTTTATGGGAAGATAATTAATAGCCTTGTTATCTCATTGGAGTGATCAACTCCGAAAAATAAGTGGTTAAAGATACTAAACTTTTATTTCATTTTATTTTTTTGGTAAAGTTTAAAAGATACTGATTTGGTGGCCTATAGAATATTTTCTGTACTTTGAAATCGATGTTGATTATACTATAGTTGTGCTACGGCCAAAAACCGTTGGATTCTTATTCAAAGGAGCCTAATGGAACAAAAAATCATTTGGTCCTTTATCAGAGAAAAATTTATTGGAACAAATTTGGCACATTTCTCTTAATATTAATTTTAAAATTTTAATAAAATTAATAATTTTTTTATCATCAAAGTTGCTAGTTTTGTAATTAATATATATATATATATATATATATATATATACTATTCTTTTTTTTTCTCATTTTCAGCATGCACTATTTTTATAGAGAAAGATGAGAATAATTTGGTATCTAACCCCAAGCCCTAAAAAAAGAAGAGGTTCATTAACAAAATTTCTATTAGAACCCCAAACAAGAAGGGCTATTTTTTATGCAAAGAATAGTTAATAGCATTATTATATTATGAGTTAGTTAGCTCTAGAAAATAAGTGGTTAAAAAAATACTATTTTGAGATTGGTGAAGATTAGACTCCAATCCTTTTAGGGCCATTGGATTCTCATGCAAAGGAGTCTAATAGAGGATTAAAGGTGGACTTTGAAATTATCTTAATTCACAATAATGGTTCCCACATAAGTGGAGAAATTATTGAGTATTTGTGATGAAAAGCTTTTTCCATCACAAATATTCAATTATTTACAATGAAAATTTTTTGGCACTAATATTTGAAAAAAATAAAAAAATTTAAAATTTAAAAATTACATATTATTTATGATGAAAATATTACATCGTAAATAATAGAGTATTTATGATAAATAGTATTTTTCATCACAAATACCAATTATTTATGATGAAAGTTTTCATCGCTAATATTTAAAAAAATATTAAAAACTCAAAAATTATAGATTATTTACAACAAAAACATTATGTCATAAATAATTGATCATTTGCAATGAAAATTATTTTTCATCATAAATGCTAAATTATTTATGATGAAAAATTTTTATCACCAATATTTTTTAAAAAATAAAAAAATTAAAAAATATAAAAATTATACATTATTTGTGATGAAAATATTACATCATAAATAATATAATTTTTATGATAGAAAATTATTTTTTATCATAAATAATTGATTATTTATGATGAAAATATTTTCATTATCAATATTTTTAAAAAAATAAAAAATTTAAAAAATAAAAAAATTATAGATTATTTATGATGAAAATATTTCATCATAAATAATTTAGTATTTATGATGAAAAACTATTTTGCATCATAAATAGTCCATTATTTATGATGAAAATATTTTTATCACCAATATTTTTTAAAAAATAATAAATTTAAAAAATATAAAAAATATAGATTATTTATGATGAAAATATTGCATCATAAATAACTTAGTGTTTGTAATGAAAACTTAATTTTCATCATAAATAGTGAATTATTTATGATAAAAATATTTTCATCATAAATATTTTTAAAAAAATAAGAAATATAAAAATTATAAAAATTATAGATAATTTATAATGAAAATATTGCATCATAAATAATACAACATTTTCAATAAAAAATTATTTTTCAACATAAATAATCAATTATTTATGATAAAAAATACTTTCATTATCAATATTTTAAAAAAATAAAAAAATATAAAAATTATAAATTATTTATGAAAAAAATATTACATCATAAATAATATAGTGTTTGTGATGAAAAATTATTTTGCATTATAAATAGTCCTTTATTCACAATAAAAATATTTTTATTGTTAATATTTTTAAAAAATAATAAATTTAAAAAATATAAAAATTATAGATTATTTGTGATGAAAATATTATGTCTTAAATAACTTAGTATTTGCAATGTAAACTTATTTTTCATCATAAATAGTCAATTATTTATGATGAAAATATTTTCATCATCAATAATTCTAAAATAATAAAAAATTAAAAAAATATAAAAATTATAGATTACTTGTGATGAAAATATTTCATTTTAAATAATTTAGTATTTATGATAAAAAATTATTTTCATCATAAATAATAATTATTTATGATAAAAATATTTTTATTGCTAATATTTTAAAAAAAATAAAAAATTTAAAAAATATAAAAATTATAGATAATTTATGATGAAAATATTATATTGTAAATAATATAGTGTTTGTGATGAAAAATTATTTTTCATCATAAATAGTCCATTATTTGTGACAAAAATAATTTCATCTTATATATTTTAAAAAAATAAAAAATTTAAAAAATATAAAATTATAAATTATTTATGATGAAAATATTACATCATAAATAATATAATATTTATGATAAAAAAATTATTTTGCATCATAAATAGTCCATTATTTATGGTAAAAATATTTTCATCATCAATATTTTTAAAAAAATGATAAATTTAAAAAATATAAAAATTATAGATTATTTGTGATGAAAATATTATGTCATAAATAACTTAGTATTTATGATAAAAACTTATTTTCTATCATAAATAGTCAATTATTTATGATGAAAATATTTTTATTTACAATATTATGTAAAAATAAAAAATATAAAAAATATAAAAATTATAGATTATTTATGATGAAATAGCAAAAATATCATAAATAATTGATTATTTGTGATAGAAAATGAGTTTCTATCATAAATACTTCATTATTTATGATGAAATAATTTCATCGTTAATAATTAAAAAAATTAAAAATTTAAAAAAATAACTTTCGACACTGAAAAAATCATTATCCCAGTACCTAGACTTTATCGGATGATGTAATAAAATTCTTCACCTACAACCGAATCAACCGTCTATAAATCAAAGAGCAAACCACCTTAGAAAATCAAATGCAAAGAATTTGATTCAGAGAAAATATCAACTTCCAACTATATAAAGAATAAAATTTTATCAACTATTCGATGGACTAAATTGTGTCATTTACTTCTAAACCATCCCAAAATAATTTGGCCAACAATCCCTTGTGATAATAAAATCCTATAATATCTTTAACAGAAAAATGTAACTTCTTGAATGCTATCCTTAATCTACGGCAGATGATGCACCACAGCAATCTGATCGCTGAAACTACCAATTGATGTCGATCCTCCATCAAAAAGATTAGACTCTATATAGAAACAAAGGCCAGCAGATCACCTAAAAGTTGATCCAAACAAGATATTTGTCAAAACATAAGAACATGATCAAAATTTTTAAGTCATGTATAACTAAGATTGTTAGTTAACATCTGTAATGTATCAGCAGAAAAATGGTTATCATCCAATAGTATATGATAATGTGTTGGTCTGCTAATCCCCTGAATGGAAACAAAATATAGATAAATTGATAAAAAATATTTTAAAAACTAGATAAAACTAGATTATGCAAATAAGCCCCTCCTAACCTGAAAAAATAAAATAATGAAAAAAAAATATCAAAAAAATATTATCTTTATACTAGTATTGCTGTAAAGATACAAATCAAATTCTATCGGATTACAAATCCTTATGTCGACCATAGTTTTTAATCATATGAAAAATATCACTAAATTTTTAAGCCACTTAATTGATCAACCCTAACAAAACCATATGAACATCAACTAGGCTCTTTAATATATTTTAGATCCACAAAAGTATGCATTACAAAGGATAGCCAAGCTGCTTTTTTATGTATGTAATTATTTTTAAAAAAATCACAAATTAACTATTTATATAAAATTTTTTATTAATAAAAAATTAATTTTTTGATGAAATTATTTTGAAAAAAAAAATTGGGCCAAAAATTTTTTAGATTAAAGAAAATTAATTTTATTTTTCATCATAAATATTTTTTTAATGTCACTTTTTGTTGTTAAATTTTTTGGATAGAAAATTTACTTGGTGAGAAAAATCTAAAATTATTTTTTTATGAAATTGTTATTGAAGAAATTTTTTTTATAGAAATTATTTTGTTGAAAACTATATTTACATTGCTAATAAGATTATTAATGATGAAAATTTAGTTTTCATCACCAATAATTTTTTTTGCAAAATTTTTTAAGAGGAAAAATTTTTTTAATGGGGAATTCTTATTTTTTTGGAGAATTAATGGCAACAAAAATCTAATTTTTGTTGCTAATAATTTTATTGATGATGAATTTTTTTTCATCGCAAATAATTTTTTTAGAGGGAAGATTTTTTTAGTGGAGAATTTTTTTTTTTGTGAGAATTATTCATGATGAAAATTTAATTTCCATTGCTAATAAGCTAATTAATGATGAAATTTTTAGTTTTCATCGTAAATAATATTTTAAGAGAAAAATTTTTTTTCATGGGGAAAATTTTGGCAAAAATTATTAGCGACAATTTTATTTTCATCACAAATAATTTTTTTTAGCGAGAAAATTTTTGATGGAAATTATTAGTGATGAAAATTAAATTTTCATTACTAATAACATAATTAATGATGAAAAGTTTTTTCATCGTAAATAATTTATTTAGAGAGAAAAAATTTTTAGTGAGAAATTTTTTTGTTGTTTAACAGAATTATTAGCGATAGAAATTAAATTTTTGTCACTAATAATGATTCTTTCAATGCACGTCAAGTCAACATCATTTCACGCGAAACTCTCTTCCCCCCTTCTCCCCTCTCACCTCTCCTCTCTCTCTCCTTAAGCTTTCCTCTCTCCCTCTCCCTGAGCTCTCCTCTCTCCGTGCTCTGCCCCCCCTCTCTTCTCATTGGCGAGCCCCTCTCCACCGTCACCGCTGCCGTCTACGCCGCCCACCATTCGCCGTCCGTCGGAGGTAAGGTTCCAATCCTTTTTTTTTGTGTTGATCGGGCCACCGGGGTTGGAGCTATTCAGGGGGGGCATGGGCGGCCAACGATGCCATAGGGCTGGGGAGGGGGTCGGCCGGTAGGGAGGTGGTCGGCCGGTAGGGAGGGGGTCGGGGGCAAAACAGGGGCAGGATGGGGTCGGTGTTGGAAAATATGTCCCAAAAACCAATCGTTAACCTGTTGACGGTTCAGCAACCTTATATTGTAATTGATTTGTTAATAAATAAAATATATTTTTGATATTTTCATCACAAGTTTTCATCTTTTAATGAACTCCATTGTTGTGATGAAGTCCTTAGGACTATTTAGGTTCAATAAAGAGAGGATTTATCGATGAGTCCTTAAAATTGTTCACGACCAAATGATAGGTTATTAATAAGGACGACAGCTTTTATCGAGCATTGGTCGCTGTAGGCCATATGGGTTGGTTGTCCTCTTAACCAAAGAGTTTGAAGACACTGGTATGGCATATAGATGAGATGTAAGGGTACATCATTATTGAATATGACCAACTCTAAAGCATTCTACTGTCGAGAATGTCTCTGATGGGATATAGGTATAAGTGTCCCTTAGACTTGAGATCGCCTCAGTGACTTGCAAGCAACTCACTGTGCTTTGGTACTGGACTAACTGAATTTCTAATTCAGTGATGGAAGGCTTCTGGGCACAATCAAGTACTTGCGAAGTTAGAGTGTGATCAAGATGGGACTGACCACTCCAAGAGTTGGAGAAGAATGAGTCGCTATATTTCAATTTAGCAAAACCTTGGCCAGGATAATCCATTAGATGGATTTAATATTTTGAAATACAATGTGGACAACCTGATCAGAGTTGACAGTTGAACTCTGAGGTGTCCTATGAGCATTTTGGTCAAGGGGATGAATCATATGGAAACTATATCTGTTATAGCCCAAAACCTAATTCAGCCCACCAAAATGAAAAAAAAAAAAGAGAAGAAAAATAGAGTAAAACCGGGAAGAAGACTCCCGGTAGGAGTCTTCTTCTCTGGCGAGACCCAAGCACATTAGGAGTCCTAGGACCCCTCGAAATCCTAGGACCCTCTATAAGAAGGTCTCCCCTCTCTTTAGAATCGATCCATCGGCCTCTTCCCTCTCTCTTTCTCTCTGATTTCCTCGAATTAGAGCCGCGAACACCGCCTTGTCTTCGCCGTGATTGCTCTCCGACGAAGTCACCGGAGGTCAAGGTAAGCTTCCCTCCTTTTCCTCCCTTCCTTCCTCTTCCTCCCATGCCCTGTGCGCGGCTGCCGGCGACGAGCGTCGCCGATTTTCGGTCGGGGAAAAAGACTCTATTTTTGGTCTCTTTCCCGTGAACTTTTCCGACGCCGGCGATCAAAATTGACCGCCGGCCACGCTCCTCCGTGACCGGGGGAGTGGCCCCCGTCGGCCGCTGGCCTCCGCTGTGGCGGCCGTGGCCTGAACGGCCCAGCCAAGGAGGAGACACCGTCCCCTGTTCCAGCACGGGAAGAACCATGAAAAAAGAAGAAAAGAAGAAAAAGAAGAAAAAAGAAAAAGAAGAAAAAGAAAAGAGAAAGAAGGAAAAAGAGAAAAAGAAAAGGAAAGAAAAAAAAAAAAGAAAAAGAAGAAAAAGAAAAGAAGAAAAAGAAAAGAAAAGAAAAGAAAAGAAAAGAAAAAAAATATAATAATAGTAATAAAAATAAATATATATATATATATATATATTTATATATATATATAAGTAAGTAAATAAATAAATAAATAAATTAAAAAAAAAGAAATTGATGAGAGAGAGAGTTTCTCTCTCTTCTTTCAGTCTGAACCCTGACTTTCTCTCTCTGGAATTGGACTTTCTCTCTCTACTTTCTCTCTCTAGAATTTTCTCTCTCTAGATTGTTTTTCTCTCTCTTGATGGATTTCTCTCTCTAAAGTTATCCTTCTAGGATTAGCATAGGGGAAGGCTTCATCTGATGATTTTGATCAAGTTTAGAGACGAGTCTGATTTTAAGCAAGATTTTAATTTTGGGATTTGTTAGATTTAATTTTGAATTAAATTAATGTAAAAATATAATTTTGGATAATAGGCGCGGAAGAATCTACTAGAAGTTAGTCAATCTATCCGTTCAGTGCTCCGTGAAAGGTAAGTAATGAATCATCTTCTCGAGATATTCCATATTTATTCTGAAAATAAATAATTATTCTCTGAAATTATGCATGATTTATGAAATTATGTTTTTAAAGAAAAGTGCTTTTGAAATGTTATGGTATATCGATTTATGCACATATTTAGTAAAAGATTATGATATATATTGTGGTACAAAGTGTTTTGATATAGATCGGATTTATGCTCTCGGCCTAACTATGTTTCAGTGGGCCCCACCAATGGGGATTATACGTTGGTATTTGTGGACCCTGCCAGTGGGGGTTGTGCGCTGGTGTTTGTGGACCCTGCCAGTGGGCGTTGTGCGCTGGTATTTGTGGACCCTGCCAGTGGGGGTTGTGCACTGGTATTCTGTGGACCCCGCCAATGGGGGTTAAACGTTGGTCATAGTCAAGGCTGTTGAGTTACGAGTGTTTTGAATCGAATCAGATTTATGATTATATTATATATGAATATTTAAAAATATTTGATTTATATTAAATCAGCATGAAATATACTCTTATGTTTATTTGCAGTATTATTCTTGAAAATTATATAATATCTGAAATATCTGGTAGAGATACTTGTTACTTACTGGGCTGTCTAGCTCATTACCTTTCTTTCTATTTTTCAGACTCAGATAATTAATTTCGAGCGTGGGACGAAATATGGGGACAGAGCTTTTAGAAGCGAGATTAACATTGTCAACTTCATTAAACTTAGATCTATTGTTTTATTGTTAGCAAAAATTTTATTGGATGTAAGACATTTGATTTAATTACTTGAATTACATTTGAATAATAATTATTTGAATTTATTCCGCTGCGATGCATTGATATCGTGATGAGATGCCTTGCATGCTTATGGAGAGAGTTCTTCATGAGTATGCGGTGGTTGCTGCGACCCTCGATTCACAATTTCAGGTCGGGGGCGTGACAATTAATATGGTATCAGAGCATAAGTGGATAAATTATGACACCTAGAATTTGACATAGTATGAGTGTAGGTGGGTAAACATTAAGAATATTGGGACGTTAGAGTATGAGCATCATAATAAACCATCCTAACAAATAGATAAATAAATCTAATAAGATTTTACCACTACAAGGTTACCATGCCTCCCCGTAGAATGACAAGAACTACTCAAGAAATTTCAAGAGAGACATCACAACCACGGGATGGTAGCACTCCCCATCTGATCAGTGGCACCCCTCAGGAGGAGGGAGTCGTAGATCCTAATGGGAGTGCTTCGAGAGCACGTCAGGAAACCAGATATGGCTCAGTTAATGCAGACCCTAATCAGGATGGTACAAGCACAACAACAAATACAGCAGCAAATGTTTGAACAACAACAGATACAATGAGATACACAACAACATCAGCATCCACCACCACAACATGGAGAGCAACCAGTACAACGGAACAACATTTCAGAATTTAAAAAGCTTGCTCCTCCAGCTTTCAAGGGGACTACTGAACCTTTGGAAGCTGATAACTGGATAATGGAGATGGAGAAGGCCTTCGCTGTCCAAGAGTATCTTGATGAAGAAAAGATTCGATATGCAGCTTATTTACTACAAGGAGAAGCATACAACTGGTGTCAGCGACTACAGCGCAAGCATGAACAAGATGGTGAAATACTTACCTGGGAAAGATTTCGGATTGCATTCTATGATCAGTATTTTCCTCGGAGTATAAGGATCCAGAAAGAGCAAGAGTTTATTTATTTGAAGCAAAAGGGTATGAGTGTGACTGAATATGAAGTAAAATTTACAGAGTTAGCAAAATTTGCTTCGAGATTAGTGGATGGTGAGCAAGAACGTGTTCACAAGTTTGAGATGGGACTGAGAACTGAGATTCGAAAACAAGTGGTTCCATGTGAATTGACAACTTATGCAGATGTGGTAAATAAAGCACTGATAATTGAAAGGGAAGTCAATGAAGAACGCATGGAAAGGGAAAGAAGGCAAAGAAAGAGAACACAATCAAATGATACATAAGGGCAGAATAATAAAAATATCAAAAGATCAGCTAAGGAAGCAGTAGACAACAAGACTCAACAGATTGATGGTGAGCCGTGCTCCAGATGTGGCAAAAATCATGCAGACAAGGATTGCTATTGGAATATCGGTGCTTGTTTCAAATGTGGTCAGAAAGATCATAAAATTGCTAGCTGCCCGCTAAATACTGAAAATCAAGTTGGCCAAAAAACTCATGAAGGACAACATAAGGGTGGTGGACAGGTTTCTAAAAATCAGGGAAGAGTTTATGCGCTTTCTCAACAGAATCCACAGGCTTCCAATACAATGGTGACAGGTATGAAAAATTTCGAGGACGAAATTTCTTTTTAGGGGTGAAGAATGTTATAGCCCAAAACCTAATTCAGCCCACCAAAATGAAAAAAAAAAGAGAAGAAAAACAGAGTAAAATCGGGAAGAAGACTCCCGGTAGGAGTCTTCTTCTCCGGCGAGACCCAAGCACATTAGGAGTCCTAGGACCCCTCGAAATCCTAGGACCCTCTATAAGAAGGTCTCCCCTCTCTTTAGAATCAATCCATCGGCCTCTTCCCTCTCTCTTTCTCTCCGATTTCCTCGAATTAGAGCCGCGGACACCGCATTGTCTTCGCCGTGATTGCTCTCCGACGAAGTCACCGGAGGTTAAGGTAAGCTTCCCTCCTTTTCCTCCCTTCCTTCCTCTTCCTCCCATGCCCTGTGCGCGGCTGCCGGCGACGAGCGTCGTCGATTTCCGATCGGGGAAAAAGACTCTGTTTTTGGTCTCTTTCCCGTGAACTTTTCCGGCGCCGGCGATCAAAATTGACCGCCGGCCACGCTCCTCCGTGACCGGGGGAGTGGCCCCCGTCGGCCACCGGCCTCCACCGTGGCGGCCGTGGCCTGAACGGCCCGGCCAAGGAGGAGACACCGTCCCCTGTTCCGGCATGGGAAGAACCAAGAAAAAAGAAGAAAAGAAGAAAAAGAAGAAAAAAGAAAAAGAAGAAAAAGAAAAGAGAAAGAAGGAAAAAGAGAAAAAGAAAAGGAAAGAAAAAAAAAAAAAGAAAAAGAAGAAAAAGAAAAGAAGAAAAAGAAAAGAAAAGAAAAGAAAAGAAAAGAAAAAAAATATAATAATAATAATAAAAATAAATATATATATATATATATTTATATATATATAGTAAGTAAATAAATAAATAAATAAATTAAAAAAAAAGAAATTGATGAGAGAGAGAGTTTCTCTCTCTTCTTTCAGTCTGAACCCTGACTTTCTCTCTCTGGAATTGGACTTTCTCTCTCTACTTTCTCTCTCTAGAATTTTCTCTCTCTAGATTGTTTTTCTCTCTCTTGATGGATTTCTCTCTCTAAAGTTATCCTTCTAGGCTTAGCATAGGGGAAGGCTTCATCTGATGATTCTGATCGAGTTTAGAGACGAGTCTGATTTTAAGCGAGATTTTAATTTTGGGATTTGTTAGATTTAATTTTGAATTAAATTAATGTAAAAATATAATTTTGGATAATAGGCGCGAAAGAATCTACTAGAAGTTAGTCGATCTATCCGTTCAGTGCTCCGTGAAAGGTAAGTAATGAATCATCTTCTCGAGATATTCCATATTTATTCTGAAAATAAATAATTATTCTCTGAAATTATGCATGATTTATGAAATTATGTTTTTAAAGAAAAGTGCTTTTGAAATGTTATGGTATATCGATTTATGCATATATTTAGTGAAAGATTATGATATATATTGTGGTACAAAGTATTTTGATATAGATCGGATTTATGCTCTCGGCCTAACTATGTTTCAGTGGGCTCCGCCAATGGGGATTATACGTTGGTATTTGTGGACCCTGCCAGTGGGGGTTGTGCGCTGGTGTTTGTGGATCCTGCCAGTGGAGGTTGTGCATTGGTATTTGTGGATCCTGCCAGTGGGGGTTGTACGCTGGTATTCTGTGGACCCCGCCAATGGGGGTTAAACGTTGGTCATAGTCAAGGCTGTTGAGTTACGAGTGTTTTGAATCGAATCGGATTTATGATTATATTATATGTGAATATTTGAAAATATTTGATTTATATTAAATCAGCATGAAATATACTCTTATGTTTATTTGCTGTATTATTCTTGAAAATTATATAATATCTGAAATATCTGGTAGAGATACTTGTTACTTACTGGGCTGTCTAGCTCATTACCTTTCTTTCTATTTTTCAGACTCAGATAATTAATTTTGAGCGTGGGACGAAATATGGGGACAGAGCTTTTAGAAGCGAGATTAACATTGTCAACTTCATTAAACTTAGATCTATTGTTTTATTGTTAGCAAAAATTTTATTGGATGTAAGACATTTGATTTAATTACTTGAATTACAGTTGAATAATAATTATTTGAATTTATTCTGCTGCGATGCATTGATATCGTGATGAGATGCCTTGCATGCTTATAGAGAGAGTTCTTCATGAGTATGCGGCGGTTGCTGCGACCCTCGATTCACATTTTCGGATCGGGGGCATGACAATATCCGTATGGGTTCTAAGGATGTTGTTCTACACATTCGACCTATCCGACCATCGGATACCATTGCTAGATGGTTACTTTGATTGATATAAAAATTTATTTCTATGCTACTAGCTTAAGCTCAGACCTATGAGGTCACACACATTAGAGTTCACAATCCGATCGGATGGTTGATCAACGATTAAGAATCGTTCTAGGGTTAAACGATCAATACGATTGACATTTAACCCAGTGCAAGTGTTGCAGGAGGATCGATTAGCAATTCGATTGCTAATTGGCTTAATTTGATTAAGCCAATAGGCTGAGATTAAGTCTAATTGAATATGATTTAATTAGATTTAGTTTGGGCTTGATTGGATCAAGTCCAATTGATTTATTGGATAAGCCAAGTGCAAGAAAAAACTAGTCCTAGTTCAATTAGGACTTGGGTCAACCTAATTTCTAATTCGATTAAAAAATTAAATCATATTTAAATCTAATTTAATCTGATTAAATTAAGTTCTTAATTGGATTAAGATCTATTTTAATTTTGTTGATTTGGTTTTGGTTTGATTTGGTTTGAGAAACCAAATTTGAATGTCATAGATTGAATCCTAGTAAGACTAGGATTCCACCTTGCGCCACCTTAGCCCCCCATGCCCACTCTCTCTTATTTTGTGTGACAAAACCTTCTCTCCCAGGCCTTCATGCATGCTCAAAATCTTTCTCTCTTTTTCTCTTACATGGAATGTGGTTGTGGACCAAGTGAAAGTAGGAATTTGTTTGGATTTCAAATTCTATAAGATAGAATTTTAGGAAACAAAACTCTTTCCTTATGGCACTGATTTTATTCAGATTTTTTTTAAGATTTTTATGGATTTTATGGCACATATTGTGCACCCTTTTCTGGTGGTCTATGGTAGAAAAAAAAGGAGAGGGCACCCAAGAGTTGGGCACCCCTTATCTTGCCCTGTTTGGATTTTTCTTGACTAGGTATTTGACCTAGACAAGAATTTTTCATATCTCATTATTTAAGATGAATTTCTTTTTAAAATTTTTATAAATTATAGATCATTGAGAGACCTTTGGGGCATGTGAAAATCAAAGAGAAAGAGTGTAGGGATGTAGAGATATAATAGACACAAAACTATGTGTCTGGGTTAGAGCAAAGAGAAGAAGAAGAGGGACTTCTTCTAGGGTTGCTGTGTTCACCTCTTCCCTTCCTCCATCAGTGAGTTTTCTGAGAGTGTCTCACATCTAAAACTCTTTCTCTTACTTCTCATCTTTGGAAGAGTCCAAATCAAGAAGAAGGAGGCATCTGATCGACCATCGAAGAAGGATCAGCACAGTACTAGCATGCTGTGCTGATTTTCTAGATCAGAACTTCTGATCATGATTCGTGGGCTCATGTGGATGACTCCTAGAGGTCGGACATATGTGTGGCTCACAACATCATCCTCAAACCTGGATCAGCAAAGTTAGAATGTCTAACTTGCAAGGTAATAGATCTGATCTATTATATTTTGCATACATTAGATGTAGCATAGAAACATGTTGATATGATCAACATGTAGTTCTTGATCTTTATATTTTAATTTTTGATTTAATACCATGTAATAATCATGTAATAAGATCTTAGATATAGGGATTCTCTAATTTTATAAGATAAATTTTGATTTATTTTACTCTTTCGCTGCTTGATCTTGAAAAAGTTTTAAGATCTAACCCTGAAACCCTAGATCTGGTTCCTTCAATTGGTATCAGAGCCTAGATTGTTTATTACATGATTATTTATACATACTTAAATTATTTCTTAGATTAGATCTAATTTATAATCTGATTGTTAAATCTAAAATTAAAATTTTTAGATCAATCACGAACTGTAGGTTGTCCTGCTGTAAGGTTTACCCCTTAGAGTGTAAAGATTGTTCTAGTTCGTGTAAATCTATCTTTGATCATAAATTTGTTAGATGTGATCTAGATTAAATTTATAATTTATTAGATTTAAAAAGTATTTAAACCTAAATTGAAATCTCTTTGTTAATAATTTCCACACAAAGAACCATCATATATTTGTTTGAGAAATTTGCGCAGTTTAAAGTTGAAATTGTTTCAATTACATGAACCTATTTAGATTAGATCTAAAGTAGTTTCATGCTTATTTCACTTGCATTTTAATTATGAATCAAATATGTAACTTGGTTGGTAGAACCATATTGTAAAAATATTTTACAAATATGAAAATTATTTTTGAAAAGCCGAATCCCAATACTCAGCCCAAAACTTAATTGAGAATTAAGAAGTTGTTTGATTAGGTTTTAGGATTGTGAATTGAAGAACCTAAGACACAAACCATAACACATTGGGTTAATGGGTTAGTGGAAATTAGGTCCATTAATTGGGTTAGACCTAAGGTTAGATTAAAGATGGACTTAATTAGAGAATTGACTAAATCTAATCAATTATTTTCTTAGATTAGGTCAAGGATTCTCTAGATCAATTACAATAGTTGTAGTTGGTCAAGTCCATATCTTTAACCAGAACCAAATGGATTTGATTCTTGGCTAAGCGGTCTAGCAGGAACTATTAGGTTGATCTAATTGAAACTAATTAAACCAGTTGGTGTCTAAGGTAAACCAGACCGATGGTTTTTAATTGTCAGCTCGCTTACCTAGTCATTTCTGATGGTGTCTAAGGCAAGCTTTGGCGAACCCTCCCACCAATCGAACTTACTGGCCTCTTGGTGAAATTATGTTTTGATCGGATCACTTGACTATTCGAGCTGACCCATGTCAGCTAGGTAAATCAGTGTGATTGATTTAGGTGCTTTTAGACCAGCCCTTTTAAATGGTCTCCCTTAAGCTGACTTGGTGAAGCCAGTGGAAGGATCATGATAAGCTGGTTCATCTGACCTCCTCTTCTAAATTAATTAAATCCTCTAAAATTATTAGGTCCTTAAAATAAAATAGTTATGATGATAACTAGATCATAGCCTCCCATTAAGTAGATGATAATGGGTCCATCAGTTGGATAATCATTGGAGGCCTAAAGGCCTGGTGCTTTTCGGCTGATGGAATTATCATTCATAATATGATTTCTTGACTGCATCTTTCTAAATGGTGGTTAGGTTAGCCAACCAAAGTTGGGCCTAATCATTCATTGGCTAGATGGGCCAAGTATGGTCATATTAATGGTTGGACCTAACCAGACCTTTTTAGTGGAGGCCAAAGCCTACTGATTAAGGACTGGGGCAAAATTAAAATTACTAAAAATTATTTAGAGAAATAATTGATTATGAACCTACCCTTAGATGTACATGGGTTGGCCAACCAAAGTTTGGCTTGTGTGCAGTCTAAGTGGATTCTAGTACCCACTAAGAAATTAGGATAATTTTCGAACTGGAGGTAGAGGCTACCAATTCGAATAAAATAGTGAGAGAAACCTTTTGATTAAAGTCCAAATCTTTAGGTTTAATGAATCAATTACTAATTAGGTTATGGTTTTTCTTTGTGCAGATATGGCCACTTCCCTATCGCTCCGATCATTGTTGGACAATGAAAATTTGGTGGGACCCAACTTCGATAGCTGATACCGAAAGTTGACGATCGTTTTGGAGCATGAACGGATTCTATATGTAATAACAGATCCTGCACCTGAGGAGCCAGCTGCCAATGCACGTGGAATAGTCAGAGACACTTATCAGAAGTGGCTCAGTGATCAGACCACGGTGCGCTGCATCATGCTGGCTGCCATGAGCAACGAGTTCAGTTGCAGATTTAAGATAGCTCAGCCAAAGGACATGCTTCAAGTGTTGGAGGATGCCTTTGGCACACCCGATGATGTAGAGAGGCACAAGACTAGTTGTGCCATCTTCAACGCCAAAATACGGGATGGTGCCTCTGTCACTGATCATGTATTGTACATGATCGAGCTGATGGAGTATTTGAGCAAGCTCGACTTTCCCTTGCATAAGCAGCTTGGGAAAGATGCAATACTGAACTCGCTGCCCAAGTCTTATCTCCCATTCCTCACTCATTATAGAATGACAAAGCCTGAAGTAAACTACCACGGGTTACTGGGGTTGCTTCAGAACTTTGAGAAGGATCACCAACTCCAAAAGGAGTCGGTGAACTTAGTGGGAGGTTCGTCTTCTGGTTCTCGACCCTTAAAGAAATGAAAGAAAAATAAGAAGAAAAAAGTGAAGAAGGTGCAAGTTCAGGCTGGGACATCAGTGTAGGGCCAGACCAGAAAGATCAAGCCCGATAAGAGTCAAACTGAATACTTCTTTTACAAGAAGTGAGGGCACTGGAAGAGGAACTGTCCTCAGTATGTTGCTTTCCTAGAGCCGAACAGGCAGAGAAAGAAGCAAGCTATTGCTGGGCAAAGTATTTATATGATAACTCCTTGTAATTTCTCTATTTGTGATATAACTGACTGGGTATTGGATACCGATAGCCCTTACCATATTTGCAATTCATTGCAGGGGTTGCAGGTCAGTAGAAAATTCGAACAAGATGAGAGATTCCTGAACGTTGGAGATGGAAGACCAGTTCCAGTTCTAGCATTAGGAATCTTGAAACTTGTATTTGAGTCCCATACCGTTGTTCATAATGATTGTCATTTCTATCCTAGTTTCTTTTTAAATATTATTTCTGTAGGCCTTCTAGCCAAAAATGATTATGAAATTTTAATAAAGAAATAAGTTTGTAATATCATTATGAATGGTGTTACTATTTTTTGTAGACATTTAAATAATGGTGTGTATATATTATCACAATCTGTTAACGTAGTCTATTCTACTGGTAAGCACCCTAGATTAGATAGTACATCAGATATCTACTTATGGCACTATAGGCTAGGTCATATAAACAAGAACAGGATAAATAGGTTGACCCAAGAGGAAATCTTTGAAGTCAGTGATTGTGAATCACTTCCAACCTATGAGTCCTGTCTTCTTAGTAAAATGACCAAGTCATCTTTTATTGAAAAAGATGAGAGAGCTACTGAGCTCTTGGGCCTAGTACATACTGATGTATGCGGGCCCATGAGCACAAGTGCTAGAGGTGGATATTTCTACTTCATCACTTTCATGGATGATCTATCCAGATATGAATATGTCTATCTGATGAAACATAAGTCGGATTCATTTGAAATGTTCAAATGATTCTGAAGTGAAGTAGAAAAATAAACTGAGAAGAGTATTAAAACTCTTCGATTTGATCGAGGAGAGGAATACCTTTCTGGTGAGTTTTTCACATATCTAGGAGAGAATGGGATTCTCTCCCAATAGACTCCTTCAGGAATACCACAGCATAATGGTGTGTCTGAAAGGAGAAATCAGACTTTGTTAGATATGGTCCGATCCATGATGGGTTTTGCTAGCTTAACGATATCCTTCTGGGGATATACACTCGAATCAACCTGTTATCTGTTAAATAGGGTTCCAAGTAAGTCTGTAATTAAGACTCCATATGAGATATGGATAGGGCGTAAGCCAGCACTTTCACACCTTAGGGTCTGGAGGTGCCCGGCCTATGTCAAACGATTAGTTACAGATAAACTTAGACCTAGGTCTGACAAATGTACATTCATAGGGTACCCCAAAAAGATCAAAGGATATTTTTTCTATCATGTTGATGAACAAAAGGTGTTCATCAGCCTTAAGGCAATCTTTTTAGAAAAGGAGTTCCTTAGTGAAGAAACCATTGCCTTTAAGGTTGAACCTGATGAAGTTCAACAGGTAGAAGGACCGACACCAATAGCTGAACCTGAGTCGGATTTGATTAGATCAGATCTGAAGCCCAATGTATCTACTCCATTAAGGTGATCCGATAGAGTACCATGTCAGTCGGACAGATACTATGGTTTTTTGGTTCGAGATGGTGATCCCATCGAACTCGATGAGAATGATGAGGATTCGATCACCTATATGGATGCAATGTAGAGATCTAATTTTGAGAAATGACTTAAAGCCATGAAATCCAAAATGGAGTTCATGAAGGTCAACGATGTATGGATATTGGTTGACCCGCCTGAAGGGGTTAAACCCATTGGGTGTAAATGGATCTTCAAAAGGAAGAGGGGCATAGATGGAAAGATGGAGACCTATAAAGCCCATCTGGTTGCCAAGGGGTATCATCAACATTATGGTATTGACTATAATGAGACGTTCTCTCCTATGGCAATGCTCAAATCCATTCAAATAATGCTTGCAATAGCTGCCCATCTAGATTATGAGATCTGGCAAATGGATGTAAAGATAGCTTTCCTAAATGGAGAGATGACCAAAGAGATGTATATGATACAATCTGAGGGGTTTACATCTACAGATGAGTCCAAGGTGTGCAAGCTTTAGAGATCCATTTATGGATTGAAGTAAGCTTCTTAGAGTTGGAACATGTGTTTTGATAAGGTGATCAAAATATATGGCTTCGTTAAGAATGGAAAAGAGCCCTGCATCTATAAATGTGCAAATGGTCCAGTTGTGGTATTCCTTGTCTTGTACGTGGATGTATTCTCTTAATCAAGAATGACATCCCTGCACTATAGGGAATAAAAGTTTGGTTGTCATCACAGTTCTCTATAAAAGACTTGGGTGAAGCATCCTACATCCTAGAGATGAAGATCTATAGGGATAGATCTAAAAGGATGCTTAGGTTATCCCAGTCTACGTACATAGACACTGTACTGAAGAGGTTCAGCATGGAGAATTTCAAGAAGGACTATCTACCGATAGGCCATGGAATTTCTCTCTCTAAGAAAGATTGTCCGACAACTCCTGAAGAGAGAGAGCATATGAGTAGAGTCCCATATGCTTCGATCGTGGGATCTATCATGTACGCTATGATATGTACAAGGCCAGATATGGCATACTCACTAGAAGTAGTGAGTAGATACTAATCTGATCCTGAAGAAAATCACTGGAAGGTGGTTAAAGCCATTCTTAAGTATTTGAGAAATACTAAGGACCAATAGTTGATTTATGACGAGTTAGATCTGAAATTTATGGGGTTCACAGACTCCAGCTTTCAATCTGACCATGATGACAGTAGAAGCATGTCGGGTTATATCTTTACTCTGAATGGTGGAGCCATCTACTGGAAGAGTTCCAAGCAGCATACTGTGGCAAACTTTATTTGTGAGGCAGAGTACATCGCAGCATCGGATGCCACGAAGGAAGCTGTGTGGCTGAGAAAATTCATCACCGAGCTTGGAGTAGCACCCTCCATCGATGATCCAGTCCTGCTCTACTACGACAGCACTGGTGCCATTGCTCAGGCGAAGGAATCTAAAGCACACTAGTGGACGAAGCACATTTTGCACCGCTTCCACCTAATTTGGGAGATTATGGATCGAGGTGACATCAACCTTCAGAAGATCGACGGAAAGGAGAACCTAGCAGACTCTTTCACTAAAGCCCTGGTGATAAAGGAGTTTGATAACCACAAGTCGAAGATGAGTATTAGATACTATGCCGAGTGGCTTTAGGACAAGTGGGAGTTGTTGGAAAATATGTCTCAAAAGCCAAACGTCAACCTGTTGACGGTTGAGCAACCTTGTATTGTAATTGATTTGTTAATAAATAAAATATATTTTTGGTATTTTTATCATAAGTTTTCATCTTCTAATGAACTCGGTTGTTGTGATGAAGTCTTTAGGACTATTTAGGTTCGATAAAGAGAGGATTTATCGATTAGTCCTTAAAACTGTTCACGACCAAATGATAGGTTGTTAATAAAGATGATAGCTTCTATCGAGCATAGGTCACTGTAGGCCATATGGGTTGGTTGTCTTCTTAACCAAAGAGTTTGGAGACACTGGTATGGCATACAGGTGAGATATAAGGATACATCATCATTGAACATGACCAACTCTAGAGCATTCTGCTGTCAAGAATGTCTCAGATGGGATATATGTATAAGTGTCCCTTAGACCTGAGATCGCCTTAGTGACTTGCAAGCAACTCACTGTGCTTTGGTACTGGACTAATTGAATTTCTAATTTAGTGATGGAAGACTTCTGGGCACAGTCAAGTACTTGTGAAGTCGGAGTGTGATCAAGATGGGATTGACCACTCCAAGAGTTGGAGAAGAATGAGTCGTTGTATTTCAATTTAGCAAAATCTTGGCCAGGATAATCTATGAGATGGATTTGATATTTTGAAATACAATGTGGACAACCTAATCAGAGCTGACAATTGAACTCTGAGGTGTCCTATGAGTATTTTGGTCAAGGGGATGAATTATATGGAAACTATATCTGCATGGATTCTAAGGATGTTGTTCTACAAATTTGACCTATCCGACCATCGGGTATCATTGCTAGATGGTCACTTTGATTGGTATAAAAATTTATTCTTATACTACCAGCTTAGGTTCGGATCTATGAGGTCACACACATTAGAGTTTTGATCTGATCAGATGGTTGATCAACGATTAAGAATCATTCTAGGGTTAAACGATCAATACAATTGATATTTAACCTAGTGCAAGTGTTGTAGGAGGATCGATTAGCAATTCGATTGCTAATTGGCTTAATTTCATTAAGTCAATGGGCTGAGATTAAGTCTAATTGAATATGATTTAATTAGATTTGGTTTGGGCTTGATTGAATCAAATCCAATTGGTTTATTGGATAAGCCAAGTATAAAGAAAAACTAGTCCTAGTTCAATTAGGACTTGGGTCAACCTAATTTTTAATTCGATTAAAAAATTAAATCAAATTTAAATCTAATTTAATTTGATTAAATTAAATTTTTAATTAGGTTAAGACCTATTTTAATTAGGTTGATTTGATTTTGGTTTGATTTGGTTTGAGAAACCAAATTTGAACAAGTCATAGATTGAATCCTAGTAAGACTAGGATTCCACCTTGCACCACCTTAGCCCCCCACGCCCACTCTCTCTTATTTTGTGTGACAAAACCTTCTCTCCCATGCCTTCACGCATGCCCAAAGCTTTTCTCTCTTTCTCTCTTACATGAAATGTGGTTGTGGACCAAGTCAAAGTAGGAATTTGTTTGGATTTTAAATTCTATGAGATAGAATTTTAGAAACCAAAACTCTTTCCTTATGGTACTGATTTTATCTAGATTTTTTTTGAGATTTTTGTGACTTTTATGGCACATATTATGCATCCTTTTCTGGTGGTCCATGGCAGAAAAAGAAGGAAGGGGCACCCAAGAGTTGGGCACCCTTGTCTTGCCCTATTTGGATTTTCTTTGACTAGGTATTTGACCTAGACAAGGATTCTTCATATCTCATTATTTAAGATGAATTTTATCTTGATATTTTCATGGATTATAGAGCATTGAGATTCATTTGGGGCATGTGAAAATCAAAGAGAAAGAGTGTAGGGGTGTGAAGATATAATAGACACAAAACTATGTGTCTGGGTTAGAATAAAGAGAAGAAGAAGAGGGTCTTCTTCTAGGGTTGCTGTGTTCACCTCTTCCCTTCCTCCATCTTTGAGTTTTCTAAGAGTGTCTCATATCTAAAACTTCTTTTCTATTTTTCATTTTTGGAAGAGTCCAAATCAAGAAGAAGGAGGCATCTGATCGACCATCGAAGAAGGATCAGCACAGTACTAGCATGCTGTGCTGATTTCCTAGACCAGGACTTCTGATCGTGATTCGTAGGCTCGTGTAGATGACTCCTAGAGGCCAGAAGTGTGTGTAGCTCGCAACATCATCCTCAAGCTCGGATCAGCAAAGTTAGAACGTCTAACTTGCAAGGTAATAGATCTGATCTATTATATTTTGCATATATTAGATGTAGCATAGAAACATGTTGATATGATCAACATGTAATTCTTGCTCTTTATATTTTAATTTTTGATTTAATACCATGTAATAATCATATAATAGGATCTTAGATCTAAAATTTTCTGATTTTATAAGATAAATTTTAATTTATTTTAATCTTCCGCTGTCTGATCTTGAAAAAGTTTCAAGATCTAACCCTGAAACCCTAGATCTGGTTCCTTCAGTCGGGGGGTGGGATGGGGTCGGGGGTGGGATGGGACCGGGGAGGGGGCGACCGACGGTGACAGTGATGGGCTGGTGGGAAGCTGGTCAGCCGACAGAGAGGGGATTGGGGATGAAACGTGGGTGGGATGGGGTCGAGGGGCGGGATGGGGCCTGGGGGATGGGGCCGGGGAGGGGGTCGACCGACGAGGAGGGTTTGGGGGCGAAACATAGGCGGGATGGGGTCGGGGGGGGCATGGGGTCGGGGCCGGGGAGGGGGTCGGTCAGTGGAGATGGGGTCGGGGAGGGGGCGGCAGCAGGGAGGGTTGGGTGACGGTGGGGAGGGAGGAAGGGAAGAGAGAAACGAGGGAGAAAAAAGAAAAAGAAAAAAAGGAAAAAAAAGAAGAAAGAAAAAAAAAAGAAAAAAGAAAAAAAGGTGAAAAAAACTAAAAAAATAAAAAACTAAAATATTAATAATAGTATTTAATTATTTGATTAATAAAAATAAAATCTGGATCAGGATCTGAATTGGATCGAGATCGAGATTCGGATCGAGATCTCGATTCGGATTAAGATCCAGATTGGGATTTGATCAGAATTTGAGTTGGCATCCGAGTCGCGTGGAGTTGGAGAGGGCAGTGGTGCCATAAGGGGTGGCTCACGAGGGGTGTGTGATGGTGTTGGCGCCACGGGAGCGGGGGTCATGGGGGTCGAGTTCGGGTGGCGCGGGGTGTGTGACGACATCGGCACATTGGGAGCGGAGATCGTGGGGGTCGAGTCTGGGTGGTGCGGGGTGTGTGACGGTGCCAGCATCATGGGAGCGAGGGTCGTGAGGGCCAAGTCCGAGCAGTGCTAGGTGTGTGACAGCGTCGGTGCCGTGGGAGCGGGGGCCGTGGGAGGCTGAGTCTGGAGCTTGTTTAGAAGAAAAAATATTTAGAAAAAAAATATTTTTAGGTAAAAAATATGTAAAAAAATATTTATTATTTTTAGGTAAAAAATATTTAAAAAAAAATAAAAAACCATCGAGTCCTCAAGAATAGATTTCGTTGTTATTATTTTATGTCAATATTATTTGGCTTTCTCAACTGCTTATAGTTTATTTTATATTTATTGCATAAAATTTTTAGTGTTATTGCTGAAATTTATAATTTTTTTATTCCGCTAGCACAATGCACATTACTGTTGCTTATTATAATTTAATTATTTTATGTGTTGTTTTGTTTGCTTTTGCTTATTATAATTAAATATAAAAAGTATTTCTATTTTAGAGAAAATTTTATTGAAATTTTTGATGAAAAATTTTAATACAGAGTTATTCTTTTTTGATAAATTAGAAATTTATCTTCGAATGTATGTTCATAGATGGCAGTTAAATTGTATTGAGCCATAGATTTTCGTTCAAGAATGGATCTTGATCGAGATCGACTTTTAGATGTCCCATAATTGGGCTTTCTGGAAATGTATTAATCTTATTATTGGATGTTCCGGATCCTAACTCAGATCCTGATCAGATCCTGATCTGGATCCCAATCCGAATCGAGATCTCAATCTAGATCTCAACCTCGATCCAATTTGGATCATGATCTAAATTTTATTTTTATATTCATTTATATTCATTTATATATAAAAATTATAGGTATGACACTAGGAGACAGACGACGACGTTCGCATTCACAGTCTACCCCGGAGGCTGAGGCACCTTCACCGATTTTCACTACCGCATTAGCTCCATCGTTAGAAGGTCCTGCACTGGCAGGTCCCAGTGAGACGGGTTCGAATGAGGCAAGTCCGAATGGTATTATTATATTTTTTATATAATGATATTGATTTTTTTATTTAAATAGCTATCATACTAATGATTGATTTATTGTTGTTTCAGGCCAGTCTCCATTAGTAGTGAGGTGAGGGTGAGGTCCATCGAAGAACCTTGCTTTAGAGCATTGGAGACGTGAGTATCTGGGACAGTGTCTTCATATCGAGATACCTTCTGGCTATACCAGGCCCATTAGGAGATGGTGCGAGCAGTGGAAGATCAAGCTGGGCATCATATGCCCCCGTGATGCTTTTCAATTGACGCATATTGTACCATATCAGAGAGAGATTTTTTGCACCCAATTACAGATAAAATAAATTATATTATGAATATTTAATTAGCATGATATTCTTCTAATATTTGTTATTGACAGGATGTTTTTGATATTATTGATTTTGAGAAGGATCATGTGCGGCGAGCCGTGGATGTTTATTTATCTTTGTGATTCAAGGACTATCACCACCAAATCCATCAGTATTGGTACCATGTGATGCAAGATCATGGGATGGAGGCAGCATAGCAGTGGCCCTATGACAGCATCACTATGGATGATTGGACTGTCATATGCCGACATTACGAGGATCCGACATATTAGGTTACACATCCAAACTTCTTTTTTTTTTAGAGTTTAATGGTTGAATTATTTATTCTTAAATTTAGTTTGTTACCTACTAATTTGACTGCTAACTGTATAGAGAAGATGTGTCCAGAACGTCATGAATCAGGCTAAGACAGATCGTACCGCATTGTGAGGGTTCGAGATTGTTCGCTCGTCATATGGAGCAGATGGTAAGTAATTTTTAATTAGTATATAATTTTTTAACTATTTAAAAAAATTTAATTAATTATTTTAAATTACAGAGAGATGCTAAGAGTGGCGAGCTTCCTGGTAGGATCGATATCTACCAACAGACCTACCAACGACGATCAGAGGAGTGGACGACAGGGAGCCAAGAGTTCTTTATAAGTTTTTTTAATTATTTTTTATTCATAATTTGATTTTCAGTATAAAATTAAAATAGCTATAACTTTAATTTTCAGAACCGTATGATAGACATTAGATCCCAATCTACCCCTAAGGGCTCGACCGAACCCATAGATGATAAGATCTGTGATTAGGTGCTTGGTATGAGACCCTATTATGTTAGGGGTCTAGGGCATGGGATCACTGCTTCCTCATCCTCACGCTCATTTAGGGCTAACATCTATGCTGCCCGTGATGCTCGACTGGCGGAGGTACAGAGGTAGGCTGAGTAGCGAGCTGATGAGTTGACTGCACGCGTCGATGAGTACTAGCACCTCCAAATCCAGATGATGGAGTAGATGTCACAGATGGAGCAGATGATGTAGCTGATGAGGTAGTAGCAAGCCAGTCCGAGCTCATTCGAGCACTCTCCTTCCCCAGCCCATTCTGCTTCTACAGATGCTGACACTTGACGACTTATTTGTGTAGCTTTTTTATTTTTATTTTAGATCACTTATAATTTTAATTTAATATAATAAAATAATAAAATTTATTTATTAGTTTATTGTATAAATTTTTTATTTTTAATTTATAAAAATATTATAAATATAAATTAAATATATATATTCATAAATTATTTTTCAAAAAATATCTATAAATTATTGGTGATGAAATTATTTTTGATGAAATATTGGTCACAAAAAAAATATTAGTGATGAAAAATTGATCATAAATAATTTTTTTAATAAATTTAAAAATATTAAAATTTTATATTAAATTAATAGTGACGAAAATATACATCAAAATTTGAAATATTTGGGTCGTAAAATATACATCGCTAATATTATTTTAAATTTAATTTTTATAAAAATTTTTAATTAAATTAATAGCGATAAAAATATTTCATTGAAACTAACTGTATTTACAATGAAAAGTTTATTTTGCTAATATTTTTTAAATTTAATTTTTATAAAAAATTTTAATTAAATTAATAGTGATAAAAATATTTTCATCATAAATAATCATATTTATGATAAAAAAATTATATCGCTAATTTTTTTTTAAATTTGATTTTTATAAAAATTTTTATTTAAATTAATAATGATGAAAAAATTTTTATTGCTAGTAATTTAATATTTATTAGTGATAAAAATTTTTGTTGAAAATTTCTATACTAGCGATGAAAAGTTTACATCGCTAATACTTTTTTAAATTTATTTTTATAAAAATTTTTAATTAAATTAATAGTGATGAATAAAATTCATCATAAATAATTTATTTTGTTGCAAATTATATTTTTTTATGACTAAAACTTTTTGTTGTAAATAGTTTTCAAAAAAAATAATTTTTTTAACGATGAAAATTTTTCATCGTTAATATTTTTGATTGACGATAAAAAAAATTTTTCATCATAAAAGATTATCAACGACGGCATTATTGGTGACTAAATATTAGCGATGAAATTTTCGTCGCTAATAACTATTAGTGATGAAAATTGGCTATTAGTGACAAATTTTTTCATCGCTAATATCCTGTTTTGTTGTAGTGATCTAGTCTTGGCTTTTATAATAATGCAGTAATGTAGATGACTTTTGCAAGTCTACCATAAACTATTAAATAGAAATTAATGTTGTTTCAAGCATACAACAAACCAAGAATAAGCTTAAGAACAAAAAAAGTAGTTCTACCAACTATACTCTTTGAGAAATGAAAAAGCAAGTCCTATCAACCTTCAATCTATGTATTTCTTTCTATCATAAGTTCCTAAGTTAGTTGTCAGATTAGTTGGTGAGCTGGCCCATCCATGGTGGTGGTAGCATTCCTGTTTGCTCTTAAACTATCTCGAATAGAGATGGTAGCATGCCGGTACACTTCGGCCACCTCCTGCTCTGGCCCTATCAGTGGTCTCACCATCATTTGTCCAAACACTAATCTTTGGCTAGAGTCCCTTCGCAGCCTTAGCATTGATCCTTAGATATTGTCGTAAGTCCCACTACTGATCAGGAGATAGTCTTTCAGAGCAGCATAATTTCATTCGAGGGATTCGAGGAGCTTGCGAAGGTAAAATCATTGGGCCTCTACGAGGGCAAGCATCCCCTCAGTCTCCTTTTTCTTTGCATACAACTCTCCATTAGCTTGTTGCTGGCATGCAAAAAATTCTACTTCAGCTATGGTCTGACGTCCCTCTACTTCCTTCTCTTTCCTATAGAGTGAAGCTTTAGCAATCTTCTGCTTCTTAATTATACAGCTCCCAATTGGCTACTTGAATCTATAATTAAAAATATTTGGTAATTCAAAAAATATGTTTTAATAGTCTATATCTTCGGAAACTTATCCTCTCTTTTGCTCAAATAGCAAGGGTAATGAAGGAAGCCTGAAGGCAAATAAGCCACAACATTCAACAAAATTTCTTGATGTGTGGGACTTGAATTGAACGTAGATCCCACATCAAGAAGGGAAGAGCTAGGTGTGGCGTGGAAGTAAATCTAAATCAATATTCTCGCTGATTCATGTAATGAAAGAAAGATTAATCAATCAATATACAAATTGCATTGGCATTTTTTGAAAATGTCCTATCAAAATCTGAAACTAACTTCTAGAGTAGAAGCTATCACTTATGTTAATG
>NC_025999.2:15165794-15198480 GCF_000442705.2 Elaeis guineensis | reverse complement strand
TTTCATTTGGAAGAGAAGAAGTTTTGGTCATGGTATCTTGTTATTTAATTAACTAATCCTAACTAGCTTTCATTTGGAAGAGAAGAAGAAGGTTGTAGTCATGTTGTCTTGTTATTTAAGTAGTTAATTAACCATTAAACATAAGTGAAAGCTTCTGCTCTAGAAGTTAGTTTCAGATCTGATAGGACATTTTCAAAGAATGCAATGCAACTTGTATATTGATTGATTAATCTTTCTTTCATTACATGAATCAGCGAGAATGTTGATTTAGATTTACTTCCACGCCACACCTAGCTCTTCCCTTCTTAATGTGGGGTCTGCGTTCAATTCAAGTCCCACACATCAAGGAATTTTGTTGAATGTTATGGCTTATTTTAGCCTTCAGGCTCCCTTCATTACCCTTGCTGTTTGAGCAAAAGAGAGGATAAGTTTCTGAAGATATAGATTATTAAAACATATTTTTTGAATTACCTGTATAATTAAGAAGCAGAAGATTGCTAAAGATTCACTCTATGGGAAAGAGAAGGAAGTAGAGGGACGTCAGACCATAGCTGAAGTAGAATTATTTGCATACCAGCAACAAGCTAATGGTGAGTTGTATGCAAAGAAAAAGGAGACTGAGGGGATGCTTGCCCTCGCAGAGGCCCAACGATTTTATCTTCGCGAGCTCCTTGAATCCCTCGACGAAAATTATGCTGCTCTGAAAGACTACCTCCTGATCAGTAATGGGACTTACGGCAATATCCAAGGATCAATGCTAAGGCTGCGAAGGGGACTCTAGCCAAAGATTAGTGTTTGGACAAATGGTGGTGAGACCACTGATAGGGGCCAGAGCAGGAGGTGGCCGGAGTGTACCGCATGCTACCACCTCTATTCGAGATAGTTCAAGAGCAAATAGGAATGCTACCACCACCATGGATGGGCCAGCTCACCAACTAATCTGACAACTAACTCTGAAACTTGTGATAGAAAGAAATGCTTAGATTGAAGGTTGATAGGACTTGCTTTTTCATTTCTCAAAGAGTATAGTTAGTAGGACTACTTTCTTTGTTCTTGAGCTTATTCTTGGTTTGTTGTATGCTTGAGGCAATATCAATTTCTATTTAATAGTTCATGGTAGGCTTACAAAAGTCATCTACATTACTGCATTATTATAAAAGCCAAGACTGGATCACTACAACAAAACAGGATATTAGCGATGAAAAAAATTCATCACTAATAGCCAATTTTCATCGCTAATAGTTATTAGCGACAAAAATTTCATTGCTAATATTTAGTCACCAATAATGCCGTCGTTGATAATTGTTTATGATAAAAAAAAATTTATCGCAAAAAAAAATTATCGATGAAAGATTTTTATCATTAAAAAAATATTTTTTTTGAAAACTATTTACGATAAAAAGTTTTAGTAATAAAAAAATATAATTTGCAACAAAATAAATTATTTGTGATGAATTTTATTCATCGTTATTAATTTAATTAAAAATTTATATGAAAATAAATTTAAAAAAATATTAGCGACGTAAACTTTTCATCGCCAATATAGCAATTTCCAACAAAATTTTTTATCGCTAATAAATATTAAATTACTAGTGATGAAAATATTTTCATCGATATTAATTTAAATAAATTTTTTTATAAAAATCAAGTTTAAAAAAAAAATTAGCGACATAAATTTTTCATTGTAAATATAGTTATTTAAGATAAAAATATTTTCATCACTATTAATTTAATTAAAAATTTTATAAAAAATGAATTTAAAAGAATATTAGTGACATAAATTTTTCATCATAAATTTAATTATTTTCAATGAAATATTTTTATCGCTATTAATTTAATTAAAAGCTTTTATAAAAATTAAATTTAAAGTAATATTACCGACATATGTTTTACGTCCCAAATATTTCAAATTCTGATGTATATTTTCATCACTATTAATTTAATATAAAATTTTAATATTTTTAAATTTATTAAAAAATTTATTTACGCCCAATTTTTCATCACTAATATATTTTTTTACGATCAATATTTCATCAAAAATAATTTCATCATTAATAATTTATAGATAGTTTTTAAAAAATAATTTATGAATATATATTTTAATTTAGATTTATAATATTTTTATTAATTAAAAATAAAAAATTAAAATAAAAAATTTACACAATAAACTTATAAATAAATTTCATCATTTTATTATATTAAATTAAAATTATAAGAGATCTAAAATAAAAATAAAAAGCTACTCAAATAAGCCGTCAAGTGTTATCTGTAGAAGGAGAACGGGCCGGAGAAGAAGAGCGCTCGGATGAGCTCGGACCGACCTATTGCTACCTCATCAACTGCATGATCTGCTCCATCTGCAACAACCACTCCATCATCTAGATCTGGAGTTGTTGGTACTTATCGATACGTGCAGTCAACTCATCAGCTCACTACTCAGTCTGTCTCTGCACCTCCACCAGCCGTGCATCGCTCGCAGCATAGATGTCAGTCCTGGATGAGCGTGAGGATAAGGAAGCAGTGATCCCATGCCCTAGACCCCTAACATAATAGGGTCTCATACTAAGCACCTAATCACATATCTCATCATCTGTGGGTCCGATCGAGCCCTCAGAGGTAGGCTAGGATCTGATGTCTATCATACGGTTCTGAAAATTAAAGTTATAGCAATTTTTATTTCATATTGAAAATCAAACTGTGAATGAAAAATAATTGAAAAAACTTACAAAGAGCTCTTGGCTCCCCATCGTCCACTCCCTTGACTGTCGTTGGTGGGTCCGCTGGTAGATATCGATCCTACTAGAAAGCTCGTCACTCTCAATATCTCTCTGTAATTTAAAAATAATTAATTAAAAATTTTTTAAATAGTTAAAAAATTATATACTAATTAAAAATACATACCATCTGCTCTATGTGACGAGCGAACGATCTCGAACCCTCATAATATGGTACAATCTATCTAGCCCGATTCTCGATGTTCTGGACACACTTCTCTGTATAGTTAGCAATCAAATTAGTAGGTAACAAACTGAATTTAAGAATAAATGATTCAATCATTAAACTCTAAAAAAAAATAGTTTTGATGTGTAACCTGATATGCCGGATCCTCATAATATCAGCATATGATAGTCCAATCATCCATAGTGATGCTGTCATAGGGCTGCTGCTGTGCTGCCTCCACCCCATGATCCTGCATCACATGGTACCAATACTAATGGATGTGGTGGCGATAGTCCTTGAAATGCAAAGGTAAATAAGCATCCACAGCTTGTCGCACACGATCCTTCTCAAAATCAATAATATCAAAAACACCCTGCCAAAAACAAATATTAGAAGAATACCTTGCTAATTAAATATTCATAATATAATTTATTTTACCTAAAACTGGGTGTAGAAAATCTCTCTCTGAGCTGGTACAATGTGACGCCAATCAAAAAGCATCACAGGGGCATAGCTGCGGTATATGATGCCCAGCTCGGTCTGCCACGGCTCGCACCATCTATTAATGGGCCTGGTATAGCCGGATGGTATCTCGATATAGAGACAGTCCCGGATGCTTGCGTCTCCAACACTCTAAAGCGAGGTTCTTCGATGGACCTCGCCCTCGCCTCACTACTGATGGAGACTGGCCTGAAATAATAATAAATCAATCATTAGTATGATAGCTATCTAAATAAAAAAATTAAATATTATTATATAAAAAGTATAATAATACCATTCGGACCCGTCTCATTCGAACCCATCTCATTGGGACCTGCCAGTATAGGACCTTTTGGCGATGGAGCTAGTGTGGCAGTGGAAATCGGTGAAGGTGCCTCAGCTTTCGGGGTAGACTGTGAATGCGAACGTCGTCGTCTGTCTCCTAGTGTCATACCTATAATTTTTAATATATAAATAAATATAAATAAATATAAAAATAAAATTTAGATCACGATCTGAATTGGATCGAGGTCGAGATCCACATCGAGATTCCGATTCGGATTGAGATCCAGATCGGGATCTGATTTGGATTTGAGTTGGGATTTGGGACATCCAACAATAAGATTATTATTTTTTCAAAAAACTCGATTATAGGACATTCAAAAGTCGATCTCGATCAAGATCGACTCTTGAACAGGAATCTATTGCTCAATACAATTTAACTACCATCTTTGAACATACATTCGAATATGAATTTCTAATTTATCAAAAAAGAGTAACTTTGCATTAAAATTTTTCATAAAAAATTTCAATAATTTTTTTTTCTAAAATAAAATTATTTTTTATATTTAATTATAATAAGCAAAAGCATACAAAATAGCACATAAAATAATTAAATTGTAATAAGCAACAGCAATATGCATTGTGCTAGTGGAACAAAAAAATTTATAAATTTCAATAATAATACTAAAAAATTTATGTAACAAATATAAAATAAACTATAAGCAGTTGAGCATACAAAATAATATTAATACAAAATAATAACAATAAAATCTATTCCCGAGGACTCGATGGTTTTTTTTTTTTTTTAAATATTTTTTACCTAAAAGTAATAAATAATTTTTTATTTTTTTAAATATTTTTACCTAAAAATATTTTTTTTCTAAATATTTTTTCTCCTAAACGAGCTCTGGACTTGGCCCTCGCGACCCTCGCTCCCATGATGTCGGTGCCATCACACACCCTGCACCGCCTAGACTCGACCCCCACAATCTCTGCTCCCACAGTGTCGGTGCCGTCACATACCCCGCGCCACTCGGACTCGACCCCCGCGACCTCCGCTCCTGCGGCACCGACACCATCACACACCCCTCGCAAGCCACCTCTTGCGGTGCTGCCACTCTCTCCAACCCCGTGCGATCCGGATCCTAACTCAGATTCTGATCAGATCCCGATCTGGATCCCAATCGATTCAGGATCTCGATTCGAATCTCAACCATTGCCTCCATGGTGGAATCAGCAATCACCGTCTAGTTGGAACTCTTCCAGCTAACTGCACCACCATTGCAAATGAACAGACTCCCAGATGTCGACTTTCGATCATCTATATCAGACAAAAAGTCTGAGTCTGTATATCCCTGAATCTGGAGTTCTCCATTCCCAAATACTAGAAACATATCCTTAGTTCTTCTCAAGTACTTAAGGATATATTTCACAGAAGTCCAGTGCTCTTCGCCTGGATTCGACTGATATCTACTTGTGACACTCACAGCATGGGCTATATCAGGCCGTGTACATAGCATGGCATACATGAGGCTCCCTATTGCCGAAGCATAAGGGATCTTGCTCATGCGTTCAATCTCCTCAGATGTGCTAGGGCACATCTTCTTGGAGAGATGAATGCCATGTCTAAAAAGCAATAAACCTCTTTTGGAGTTTTTCATGCTAAACTTTTTTAGCACCTCCTCTATGTACATCTTCTGTGAAAGTCCGAGCATCTTATTTGATCTATCTCTATAGACCTTAATACCTAGTATAAAGGATGCCTCTCTTAGATCTTTCATAGAAAACTCCTTAGACAACCATACTTTGACTGAGATCAACATGGGAATGTCATTTCCAATTAGGAGGATGTCATCTACATATAATACGAGGATGACAACTGCGCTCCCACTGACCTTTTTGAACACACATGGTTCCTCTTCATTCTTGATGAAACCAAACATTTTGATCATATCATTGAAATGAGTATTCCAACTCCGAGATACTTGCTTAAGTCCATAAATGGACCTTTACAGCTTGCAGATCCTGTGATCATCATCACTGGATGTGAAACCAAGCGGCTGTTCTATATAGATATCTTCCTCAAGATATCCATTTAAGAATACCATTTTCATGTCCATCTACCATATTTCATAATCAAAATAGGCTGCAATAGCAAGCAATGTGCGGATGAATTTTAGCATGGCTACGGATGAGAAGATATCCTGATAGTCAATGCCTTCGCGTTGACTATAACATTTCGCTACGAGCCTAGCCTTGAATGTCTCCACATTCCCATCTACACCTATCTTTCTCTTGAAGATCCATTTACACCCAATAGGTACAATACCTTCAGATGGATCTACCAAGGTCCAGACTTGGTTTGAGTGCATCGAGTCAATTTCTGATCTCATTGCCTCAAACCATTTCTCAGAGTCGATATCTGATATCGCCTCGTCATAGGTCTTGGGATCATCACCATGAACCCCATTTCCCATGAGGAACATTTTCTCTACATCCTCTTGTATGGTACCTAAGTACCTTTCAGGAAGATGAAAAATCCTAGTGGATCTACGAGGTGGAAGAGGTTGTGTTGGGACTGGTTCTGATTGATTAGGTTCCTCAGGTTCTTGAGCTCGTTGCTCTTGGGAGACATTCTCCTTGAGCTTAACTATTCTTCCGATGCCACCATCTTGAATAAACTATTTTTCAAGAAAAATAGTATTTCGACTCACAATCACATTGTGATCTTCCGGAATATAGAAATAGTATCCTAATAACTCTTTAGGATATCCTATGAATTAAGCTCTAAAAGACCTGAACTCTAACTTGTCCGCCGCTGTCTCTTGACATGAGCTGGACAACCCCAAATTCTGAGATGATTCAGACTTGGCTTCTTACTATGCCATATCTCATATGGTATGGTAGGAACGGTTTTAGAAGGAACCCTATTCAATACATAAATTGCTGTCATGAGACAATGTCCCCAAAAAAATTCGGGGAGGTCCATGAAGCTCATCATGGAATGAACCATATCTAATAGGATCCGATTTCTCCATTCTGAAACCCCATTGAGTTTAGGCATTCCAGGTGGAGTCCATTGAGAGACTATACCATTGTCCTTAAGATAGTCTAGGAACTTCCGACTAAGGTATTCACCTCTTCGATCTGATCGAAGAACTTTAATGGGCTTTCCTGTTTGTTTTTCTACCTCATGTCTTAATTCTTTGAATCTTTCAAAAGTTTCAGACTTGTGTTTCATTAGAAATACATACCCGTACCTAGATATATCATTGGTAAAGGTAATGAAGTAGACATAGTTGCCTCTAGCTGGCACATCAAATGGGCCGCACACATCCGTATGTACTAGGGCAAGTAGGTCTGTGGCCCTTTCCCCATGTCCCACAAAAGAAAGCTTGATCATTTTGCCTCGAAGGCATGATTCACAAACTGGATATGACTCGAAAGTCAATGGACTTAATAGTCCAAATTTTTTCAATTTGTAAACCCTGTCTTCCGCTATATGACCTAGCCTTAGGTGCCACAAATACCTATCATTTAGACTATCTCTAGGCCTTTTAATTCTTATGGCATTCACATTTTGCTCGATGTTAAATACAGATACATCAATATGTAGCTGATAGAGATCGTTAATAAGAAAACCATCTGCAACTTTATTATTTTCATAAAAAATATTACAATGATCCTTATGAAAGCTAATCACATAGCCTTCTTGTGCTAAACATGAAACAGAAATCAAATTCCTGCTTGCTGCAGGTACATAATAACAATCTCTAAGAAATAAATCTAATCCTAATGGTAATCGCAGAAGGTAGGTTTCCATGGCCATAGCAGCAACTCTTGCTCCGTTCCCGATGCATAGGATCATCTCCCCATCCCTCAGCCTCCTGCTCTCCTCAAGACCATGCATAGAAGTGCACAAATGAGCACTAGAACCAGAGTCAAGCACCCAACTGGATGCAGAGGAAATCGTAAGATTAGATTCTAAAATGAGCATACCTCCAGAAAGACCATCCTTCTTGTTCTTTAGGGTGGTCAGGTACTGAGGACAGTTTCGCTTCCAATGGCCGTCTAATTGGCAGTGGAAACATTTTTCCTTATCAGCAGCCTTCTTCTTCGGTTCTGTCTTCTTCTTCTTGCCATCCACCTTCTGCTTCTTCGCAGACTTCTTTTTCTTTTCAAAAGATTTTCTTTTGGAAGAAGTCCACTCTACAGTAAGAACTGAGCCTTTTGAACCTTTCATAGAAAGCTCAGCCGTAACCAGCATGTTCATTAACTCGACCAAGGTACACTGCATCTTATGCATATGAAAGTTCATGATGAACTGACCATATGTATCAGACAAGGACTGAAGGATCACATCAATCTAAAAATTCTTGTCTAAGATGATATCGAGCTTCTCAAGCTCCTCAAGATCCTTGATCATTATCAAACAATGATCTTGGACTGACTGTCCATCATGCATCTTGGTCTTAAAAAATCTTTGACAGACTTGATACTTGGCCGTGCAACTCTATTCACCAAACAACTCTTGCAGGTGAGCCAACATTTGATGGGTAGTCAAAATGTTCTCATGTTGGCGCTGCAAGTCATCAGACATTACACCCAACATGTAGTACCTTGCTTTGTTATCATCATCCATCCACTTTTTCAGAGATGCTCTCTGTTCAGCAGTCGGACATGCTGGTATGGCAGGTGGGTCCTGATCCAAGATATGAGTCCATTTTTTGAAATCCAGAATAATTCTGTAGTTCCTCAACCAGTCCTTGAAATTGGGTCCAGTCAGTCTTTGGGTGTCTAGAATTTTGGTCAGGGGGTTTGAGGCAGACATGTTTCCTGTAGAGAGTCAAAAGTTTTTAGTTAGATTTTGTAATCAGACTCAACCAATTTGTTTAGGATTTTTATTTTTAAACAAATTAGGCTCTCACTATTTTCTCAGATCCCTACACTCCTTGGGTAGAGATGTGAAAATCTCCGTGATTAGTAATTTCTAGTGGGTGGTGCGGTCTCACCAACTGGCTCACCACCTCACCTAACAGTTATTGGTGATGGATCAACCGATGAGTGGACAACTCTTGTCCAATGATTCTCTACTCATGGTGCACCCAAAATTTGATCTCTAATTCATGAAGCTTACCGTGTCTGGGATATTGCTCCAATCCTTAGTTAAGTCAAACCCACTATTTGCACGAACTAGATTCCTGATTGGGTCCCTCACCGTATTTGGAATATTGAGCCCAACCCATCCTCTAATCCGTAGCATCCAATGCCTAATGGACATGGTTGCATCTTCCCAGTGCAACTGAGCCACTATAACCAGTCGAGAACAATCAATCTCGGGAAGGGCCCGCACATCCACAATGGTGGAAGACCTAGACTTAATATTTTCTTAGGGAGATTTATTTAGGTCTCATTAAACTTGACTTGACATAGTCATAATAATTATGATAACCTAGTGACATGGGTTGGCTCGAATTGTTAGCCACCTCTAATCAGAACTGAGTCGACACATATGGCCAGGTAAGTGAGATCGATGGGAGGGATATGCCATTAACTCGATAAGAATGCATTCGAGTCGAGTAGCTCCTAATTAAAAATCAGTCGGTCGCATCTGCCTAACTTACTTTAGACACCAAATTATCGAATCAGAACTAATTGGGTTAGCCTGCAATCCAGGCTCTAACCACTGAGCCAAATTAGGTCTTAACTTGATCGAGTCATATCTAAATGTGATTCGACCTTGACCCAGACTTAATCTTATTAGGCTGGTCAATTATTAGCTTTCATGATTCCACCTAACCAACTCTTAATTCGATATGATCAACCGCTAGACCTAATTGAGCTACCCAAGCCCGAACCCAATTTTATGAAAATATCTTAGATCTGAAATTCTCAATTTTTGACCTAATTGAATTTCATAAGTTTAATTTATTAATTAAGTTTGGGTTCATAAACAAAACATGTAAAATAAATCCTAGGATTTCAAGATCTAGGATTTTGCAGAAAAGTAAGTTTTGATTTCTGATTAAGGATGAACGCGCGGTACCCTTACATGTCATATGAACACCCCATTGAATGGAAAGAGAGAGTCTTAAAATCCTACTTTGTTCTTATGACCGGACGGTCATGAGGAACACCTTAATCAGAAATATAAATTTAACTACAAAACTAGTTAGATCTAAATTAACATATCACATATACAATTTAAGATCTAACTAATATATGCTTTGCATACATCTCATGTATCAAAAATCAATCTAATTAACATGCTTTCAGATCTGATACATCACGTGTAATATCTAAAAAATAAGATTTAAATTGAACTATTCAAAATTAAATCTATTCTAGACAAGTTACTAGAATAATTCTACAACTAGTCTAGGCATGCAGCAGATCAATTGTATGGAAAAACTAAAATTTTCTTTTTTATTTTCTGATCTGATTATAACACTTATAACATCAAAGAAACAAAGAATAAATTATATTTAATTCATATTTTAATCTCATTAAAATATAAAATTTAAGACCATTCATGGATTCAACTAATCCTAGTCTAGTCATGCATCTTATGCATGTTAGGTCTTCTTAGATTTAATTTTAAATATTTTGATTTCAGATCCTATCACATCTAATGTGATATTTAAATTTTTTTAATATCAGATAAATTAAAATTAAAATCAGATCTAAAATAGATCTGAAATAGAGCCAACAACCTGGCTCTGATACCACTTGTAGGAGGAAAATCGCTTTTCCTCGTAGGATCTTCCAGATTTCATCAAATCTGGGGTGAAATAATTTTTAAAAAAATTTATCCTACATATTTTAGATCTAATTCTCTAGATCTAATTTTATTATCTGATATTTAAAATCTAAAATTAAATCTAAAATTATGATAAAAGAAGAAATACCTCAAGGATAATCTGATTACCCTGTAGATGATCTCTACACAGCTCGAGGTTCTGATGTAGCCATGTAAGTGCTTGGCCTCTATCGATATCTACTCAGGTAAGATCTAGAATATCTTCTCCTTGCAAATCTATGCTCCAAAAATTAGATCTAAATCTGATTAGGAAGATCTTCAAAAGTCTTCCTGAAGTTGGAGCAGCAGCCTGTCGAAGAAGTCCTGCAGCCTTCTGTTCCAAGCATCACCATGCCTTGGATCCTTGCCAGATGAATGTCCAACTCTTTGGAAATGAAGAGGGGAGGAAGGAGAGTAGGGAGGATGTAGAGAAGAGGGGAGGGGGCAGCGGCTATTGGATTTTGTGCATAAAATAATTTCTTCCATGAAACCCTAGGCGCAGCAGGGTTTATATAGACCCTGTATACTGCGCAGTGCCACATCATTCAACCAATCAAAAAATTTTAATAAATTTTGAAAAAATTCTGATTAGTGGAGTGATATCATCTGATCACATAAAATAAGAACCCCACCCTCTCTCCTAAGTTGGCACCAATCATTGGATAAGCTCAATCAAGGTGGCGCCAAAGAGTCTATGTTTATCAGGACTCTTTGGTTCTTATCCATTTGGGGCGCCCATTTTAATCCAATTGGGCTCATGCCATAATCTGATTATGGCACCCAATTCAATTGAATTTTGGCATGTGGACACTCCACAAAAATCCTCCAATGAACCCTCTTCAATTTAAGACCCATATGTCAACTTTTGACAGATGTCCTAAAATAAAATTGGCAGGTGCTAGGAATTAGCAGGTGTTGTCTTAAATTCATCTCATGAATTAAAACAAGCCTTTTCTAAGCTGGACAAGCTTCATTTAGACTGAGAGAAACCTTCTAAAGATTCTCTGGATAAGTTAAATCACATTTGACTCAGTAGAGATAGAAAAGATTACACGAGGAGAAAGTTAGGCTCAATCGAGTGCTAGCACGATTTCCTTAAACCTAATTGGATCTAATCCAAATCAATTGAGTTAGCCTAATTGATGACATCCAAACCCTAACCCTTATTTGTGTGACCCAGTTAGGTTCAATTCCGTATGGTAATAAGACATGTCGTGATCTCATCATCGACATCATCGAAACTCCTTTCGATGGACCAGAACTCTTCTGATTCAGACAATTAGAATGATCGATCATCAATATCATTCTAATTGCTCCCAAAATCCACCAGTGATACCCAGCAGTATGTGGTGGCAACCCATCAGAACTGAAGATGAACCTCTCGATGCAGCTACCTGTGTGATTGAGTTCCTCTATCATGAGTCCTGACTGACTTAGGGTTAAGGTGAACTCGTCAAATCCAACATCAATCATATGAGTTAATCGATCGATCCGAGTCCGATATGAAACCCCAATGGAAAACTCCTTTTTCATTATTTCACTCTGCTATGGCCATGGGCTTAAGGACTCGATCTTTCGATCATCATAGGAGTACTTCTCTCATCTACCAAGGTTGATAGATCCCATCTTGGTGCGATCTGGTTCCTACAATGGATATGCTACAGCCAACATACACCTCAGGGTTCTGAATGGCTAGGAGATCGAGTTATGGTGTAGTCAAACTATAACACACTCGAGATGAACTGTCGATGCACCTCAGGTCAAAGAACTAGACACACAACTGCAGCATCGAGCTAGTCATTGACGAGAAGGTAGACTTCCTTATGACTGCTTGATATAGTCACGCTCAGTACTCTCGTTCTCAACGAATACCTGTACTCTCACTTCGATGACTCCACACCATAGACTCAAGACACATCTACCCTAAGGAAGCGATCATACACCAACCTTCCGGATCGATCACCATCCTCGTGATGATCCTATGGTCAGGAATTGTTTATGAGTTAGTTATGTAAATTCATATCTTAAATTTTTAACTCTTAAAAATATGAATTAACATTCCTACTAACTCAAAGGATGTATCACAGACACAATGTACACAATGTGATAGAAGAATAACTCTTTTATTCATTTATAGTCAAAATTACAAATTTGCCCTTAGATCTGTATAGGAATGTGTCAGTCGATCTGGCATCTAGAGCACACATCTAACACCTCTGTCACCGTCAGCCGCCCCTCCCCGGCCCCATCCTACCCCCGACTTTATCCCACCCCCGACCCCATCCTGCCCCCATTTCACCCCCGACCCCCTCCCTGCCGGCCGACCACCTCCCTACCGGTCGACCCCCTCCCTGTCGGCCCCATGGTGCTACTGGCCGCCTATGGCCGACCACCCCCATGGACGGCTCTACCCCCTGGTGGCCCGATTAATACAAAAAAAAAGGGTTAGAACCTTACCTCCAACGGATGACAAACGACAAGTGGCGCAGACGGCAGTGACGATGGTGGAGAGGGGCTCGCCAGCAGGAAGAGAGGGGGGGTAGAGCACAGAGAGAGGAGAGCTCAGGGAGAGGGAGAGAGGAGAGGAGAGAAGAGAGAGGGGAGAAGGGGGGAAGAGGGTTTTGCATGGAACGATGTTGACTTGACGTGCATTGAAAGAATCATTATTAGTGGTGAAAATTTAATTTTCATTGCTAATAATTTCGTTAAACAACAAAAAATATTCCTCACTAAAAAAATTTTTCCTCTAAAAAAATTATTTATGATTAAAAAAATTTTCATCGTTAATTATGTTATTAGTAATGAAAATTTAATTTTCATCACTAATAATTTTCGTCAAAAAAAAATTTTCCCACTAAAATAATTTTCTCACTAAAAAAAATTATTTGTGATGAAAACAAAATTGTTGCTAATAATTCCTACCAAAATTTTCCCCATGAAAAAAATTTCTCTCTTAAAAAATTATTTATGATGAAAAATAAAAATTTCATCATTAATTAGCTTATTAGCAATGGAAATTAAATTTTCACTATGAATAATTCTCATAAAAAAAATTTCTCCACTAAAAAAATCTTTCCTTTAAAAAAATTATTTGCTATGAAAAAAATTCATCATCAATAAAATTATTAGCAACAAAAATTAGATTTTTGTTGCCATTAATTTCCCAAAAAAATAAAAATTTTCCACTAAAAAATTTTTTCCTCTTAAAAAATTTTACAAAAAAAATTATTGATGATGAAAACTAAAATTTCATTGTTAATAATCTTATTAGCAACGTAAATACAGTTTTCACCAAAAATATTTGCAAAAAAAATTTCTCCAATAATAATTTCATAAAAAATTAATTTTAGATTTTTTTCACTAAGTAAAATTTTCATCCAAAAAATTTAATAACAAAAAATGATATTAAAAAAATATTTGTAATGAAAAATAAAATTAATTTTTTTTAATCTAAAAAATTTTGGTCCAAAAAAAATTTTCAAAATAATTTCATCAAAAAAATTAATTTTTTATTAATAAATTTTTTTTATATAAATAGTTAATTTGTGATTTTTTTTCAAAAAAATTATGTACATAAAAAAGTAGCTTGGCTATCCTTTGTAATGCATGCTTTTGTGGATCTAAAATATGTTAAAGAGCCTAGTTGATGTTCATATGGTTTTATTAGGGTTGATCAATTAAGTGACCTAAAAATTTAGTGATATTTTTTATATGATTAAGAACTATGGTCGGCACAAGGATTTATAAACTGACAGAATTTGATTTCTATCTTTGCAGCCATGCTAGTATAAAGATAATATTTTTTTGATATTTTTTTTTCTCATTATTTTGTTTTTCTAGGTTAGGCGGGGCTTATTTGCATAATCTAATTTTATCTAGTTTTCAAAATATTTTTTATCAATTTATCTATATTTTGTTTCCATTCAAGGATCGACAGACCAACACATTATCATGTACTGTTGGATGATAACTATTTTTTTGCTGATACATTATAGATGTTAACTAACAATCTTTGTTACACGTGAGTTAAAAATTTTGATCGTGTTCTTATGTTTTGACAGATACCTTGTTTGGACTAATTTTTAGGTGATCTGCTGGTCTTTATTTCTATATAGAGTCTGATCTTTTTGATGGAGGATCGACATTAATTGATAGTTTCAGGGATCGGATTATTGTGGGGCATCATTTGCCACAGATTAAGGATAATATTCAAGAAGTTATATTTTTCTGTTAAAGATGTTATAGGATTTTATTGTCATAAGGGATTGTTGGCCAAATTTTTTTGAGATAGTTTAGAAGTAAATGACACAATTTAGTCCATTGAATAGTTAATAAAATTTTATTCTTTATATCGTTGAAAGTTGACATTTCATCTAAATCAAATTTTTTGCATTTAATTTTTTGAGACGGTTTGCTACTGGATCTTATAGACGGTCGATTCGATTATGGGTGAAGAATTTTGTTACATCATCTGATAAAGTCTAGATACTGAGATAATGATTCTTTTTTAGTGTCAGAAGTTATTTTTTAAAATTTTTAATTTTTTTAATTATTAGCGATGAAATTACTTCATCATAAATAATAAAGTATTTATGATGAAAACTTATTTTCTATCATAAATAGTCAATTATTTATGATATTTTTGCTATTTCATCGTAAATAATCTATAAATTCTATATTTTTTAAATTTTTTATTTTTTCATAATATTGGTGATGAAAATATTTTTATCATAAATAATTGACTATTTATGATAGAAAATGAGTTTTCATCATAAACACTAAGTTATTTATGATGTAATATTTTTATCACAAATAATCTATAATTTTTATATTAAATTTATCATCTTTTTAAAAATATTATTGATAAAAATATTTTTATCATAAATAATAGACTATTTATGATGTAAAATAATTTTTATTGCAAACACTATATTATTTATGATCTAATATTTTTATCATAACTAATATATAATTTTTATATTTTTTAAATTTCTTATTTTTTTAAAATATTGGCAATGAAACTATTTTTGTCATAAATAATGGACTATTTATGATAAAAAATAAATTTTCATCACAAATAATATATTATTTATGATGTAATATTTTCATCATAAATTATCCATAATTTTTGTATTTTTTAAAATTCTTATTTTCTTTCAAAATATTAGCAATAAAAATATTTTCATTGTAAATAATTGCTATTTATTATGGAAATAATTTTTATCATAAATACTAAATTATTTATGATGAAATATTTTTATCACAAGTAATTTGTAATTTTTATATTTTTAAAATTTTTTATTTTTTTAAAATTATTGATGATGAAAATATTTTTATCATAAATAATTGACTATTTATGATAAAAAATAAATTTTCATTACAAACACTAAGTTATTTATGATGTAATATTTTCATAATAAATAATCAATAGTTTTTAAATTTTTTAAATTTTTTATTTTTTAAAATATTGATGATGAAAATATTTTCATCATGAATAATGGACTATTTATGATGCAAAATAATTTTTTATCATAAAAAATATATTATTTATTATTTAGTATTTTTTTTACAAATAATCTATAATTTTTATATTTTTTGAATTTTTATTTTTTTAAAATATTGGTGATGAAATTATTTTCATCATAAGTAATTGACTATTTATGATGAAAAATAATTTTTTATCATAAGAACTATATTATTTATGATTTAATATTTTTATCATAAATTATCTATAATTTTTGTATTTTTTATATTTCTTATTTTTTTAAAATATTGGTGATGAAAATATTTTCATCACAAATATGTTCATCATCAAAAATATTTTCACTATTTATGATGAAAAATAAGTTTTCATTGCAAACACTAAGTTATTTATGATGCAATATTTTCATCACAAATAATTTATATTTTTTATATTTTCAAATTTATTATTTTTTTAGAAATATTAGTGATAAAAATATTTTCATCATAAATAATGAACTATTTATGATGCAAAATAGTTTTTCATTATAAATACTAAATTATTTATGATAAAATATTTTTATCGTTAATAATCTATAATTTTTATATTTTTTAAATTTCATATTCTTTTAGAAATATTGGTGATGAAAATATTTTAATCATAAATAATCGACTATTTATAATGAAAAATAATTTTTTATCATAAAAATTATATTATTTATGATATAATATTTTTATCACAAATAATCTATAATTTTTATATTTTTTAAATTTTTTATTTTTTCAAAATATTGACGATGAAAATTTTTTATTGTAAATAATTTAGTATTTATGATGAAAAATAATTTTCATCATAAATGATCAATTATTTATGATATAATATTTTTATTATAAATAACCTATAATTTTTAAATTTTTAATATTTTTTCTTTTTTTAAATATTAGCGATGAAAATTTTCATCGTAAATAATTGATATTTGTGACAAAAAATACTATTTATCACAAATACTCTATTATTTATGATGTAATATTTTTTTTATAAAAAATTTATAATTTTTAAATTTTTAAAATTTTTATTTTTTTCAAATATTAGCGATGAAAATTTTTTATTATAAATAATTGAGTATTTATGATGGAAAAAAAATTTCATCGTAAATACTCAATAATTTCTCCGCTTACGTGGGAACCGTTACTGTGAATTAAGATAATTTTGAAGGCCACCTCAAATTCTCTATTGGACTCTTTTGCATGAGAATCCAATGGCCCTAAAAGGATTGGAGTCTAATCTTCACCAATCTCAAAATAGTATTTTTTTAACCACTTATTTTCTAGAGCTAACTAATTCCTCTCATAATATAATAATGTTATTAATTATTCTTTCCATAAAAAATAGCCCTTCTTGTTTGGGGTTCTAATAGAAATTTTGTTAATGAACCTCTTCTTTTTTTAGGGCTTGGGGTTAGATACCAAATTATTCTCATCTTTCTCTATATAAATAGTGCATGCTGAAAATGAGAAAAAAAAGAGAATAATATATATATATATATATATATATATATATATATATATATATATATGTGTGTGTGTGTGTGTGTGTGTGTGTGTGTGTGTGTGTGTGTGTGTATGTGTGTGTGTGTGTGTGTATTACAAAACTAGCAACTTTGATGATAAAAAAATTATTAATTTTATTAATTTTTTAAAATTAATGTTAAGAGAAATGTGCCAAATTTGTTCCAATAAATTTCCAAATGATTTTTTGTTCCATTAGGCTGCTTTGAATAAGATTGCTTTTGGCCATAGCACAACTCTAGTCTAATCAACATCGATTTCAAAGTACAGAAAATGTTCTATAGGCCACCAAATCAGTATCTTTTAAACTTTACCAAAAAAATAAAATGAAATAACAGTTTAGTTTCTTTAACCACTTATTTTTCGGAGTTAATCACTCCAATGAGATAACAAGGCTATTAATTATCTTCCCATAAAAAATAGCCCTTCCTTTTCCGGGTTGGGCTGGGAATTTGATGAACGAGTGTCTTCTTCCTTGTCTAGGACTCGGAGTTAGAGACCGGATTACTCTCAGCTTCTCTATATTAATCTGCCCTCCAACCCATCCATCTTCTCATAGCCTTCTTTTTCTCCTCACGCAAACCTTTGTGCGAAAGAGAGGAAAAAAAAAAGAATGGTTTTGTGGTACAAGGTTGCGAGTGCGTCGCGGTAGCTGGCCATCACCGGCGCTGGGATCACCGATATAAAGCTAGAGAAGAAGGCATGGATCCTCCTGGGCCGGTCGTGCACCGTCGTTGACGTCTCGCCAATGAACTACAGGTTCGAGGTGCAGGCGGTGAGCGCCAAGAAGCTCCCCTCCATCGTCCCCGCTGTGTTCACCATCGGCCCTCATGTCGACGACCACGAGAGCCTCATAAGATACACCTGGCTCATCTCCACCCATGACCAGCTCTCCAACCACGTCAACGACCTTGTCTAGGAAGGTGAGACCCGTGACCATGGAGGAGATCTCCAGGGGGACAAGTCCTTCAAACAAGAAGAGTTTGAGAAGGTCCGGATGGAGCTGAATTAGTTCGGCCTTTTAATCTATAACGCTAACGTGGAGCAGCTCGTCGACGTGAGCCGGCATGAGTTCTTCAGCTATCTGGCCAGAAGTGGAGACCAAAGCATCGCCGGTCTTAAGAGCCTTATGAAGACAACCCCGTGATCCGAGCTCATAACATTGCCGATCTCTTGAGCGGAAATATTCAAAACTCCACCATCACCGGCATTTTTGATCCCAAAATATCAAAGAAGGTACATCTAGGGAGAATCATTTTGCTGATTCAGTTGGTAAGATCAGACATTTTAAATTTTGCATGTTATTGTGTGTCAACTTTAATCTGAACAATTCCAAACACTCTATATTATATAAAAAATAATTTTAAATTTTTTTTTCCTTTAGACCTTCAACAATAAATTTTAATTCAACCCTCAAAAATCTTAATATATGTTCAGGTTTGGATTCCAAGATACAATCTTCAGGTCTCATCATAGAGAAAATATTGAGTGTTTGGAGTTATTCAGTTTAAAACTGATACGCAATAACCAGCAAAATTTGAAATGCCCAATTTTATCAACTGAATCAGCAGAACAGTTCTTCCCAAATGTGCCTTCTTTAATATTTTGGGATCAGAAACTCCGACGATGGTGGAGTTTTGAATATTTCCGCTCAACAGATGCGCAATGTTATGAGCTCATCTCGGTCTTAAGGCTCTTAAAACCGTCGATTATGAGATGAAGGTAGTAAACCTTTGCTGCATATTCTCTCCATCAGTCTATGATCCTTAGATGAATGATTCTTTGAATTGTTCTCAAGTTACAAGAATTATACTTTATTATTTAGAGGTCTTATTGTTCATGAAGGTAGTAAAGTTTGTCATGATATCTTTTAAGAAGCAGCCTTATAAATTCATTTTCTATTCAAGTCAATGATAGATGTTATTGTAAAGGTCTTATCATTAATTCTTTAGTCTGCTATAAACTTTTTTAAATACCAAAAAAGATCATTTTAATAATTTTTTCTTTGCTTCAATATATTTTTAAGTAGAACATCCTAAATCTTTTTGTCACCCTAATTTCTTATATCTTTTCCAATTTCTCAATTACTATCCCCCCAAAAACTGAAACTCTGGCTTCTATCCATATATCCTAGTTAGTCTTACGTCTATTTTAAATCAATCATGGTTCTTTAAATTTTAGATTGGATTCTAATCTAAGTTCAGCTATTAATGCAACAAACCAAAGCCTAATTTTCATGGGCCTTCACCACTGGAGGTAATTTTGTTTAAGCGGGCACTAAATGATTAGGATTTGTGATTTACAAATTTTTAACTATGTTTTCTATCCCATCAGTTCGTAGAAAAAGTGGGAATGTGACATCAAGGAAATGGATTGAGTTTTTTAGGGGATACATAATTATCTAGGAAACTTAGGCAGCGCTTGTATAGGAAGAGAATTTGTTTGTTTATACTTGCTTTACTATTTCAAGTAATTATAAGCATCATTTTGCTTCTTCGAGCAAATTGACTCACAAAAGCAAAAGAAATATACAGATTCTCAATGTATAAAGATGACTTTCCGTAGCTACTCTCAACAGACTTTATTAGTGTAGAAAGTTATCCTCCCTTGGTTATGTCGGAGAATTGGTTTATTTAGTAAATAGATATGCTTTTGTAACAAAGTTATCTCAAGTTTCCTAGCTTAATCCCTCCATAACATGTTTTACTTAAGTGGCTAAGACCTTTTGCCGGGAACATATAAAAAAATATATTGTTATCATAGAATTTCAAAAGAATTGTTAATCCCTGATTATATTTCTTTTCTAAATTAGACTTTTTTCCATGAGTTAAACATATTTTCAAAGGTCTCCTGCGATATGTCTTTCAAGATAAGATTCAATATTTTTATGACTGGTTATTGTAACTAGCTTTCACAGGAAATCCATTACCTAGAAGAGCAAGAACAATTTTTTGTCATGTGGTCATGTTATTTGAATAAACCATTAAAAATAAGTGATAGCTTTTGCTATATAAGTTTCACACATGTCAGTATACTTTCAAACAATGCCATACAATTTGCATATTGACTCACTAATATTAACTAACTAGCTTTTCATTTGGAAGAGAAGAAGAAGTTTTGGTCATGGTATCTTGTTATTTAATTAACTAATCCTAACTAGCTTTCATTTGGAAGAGCAGAAGAAGGTTGTAGTCATGTTGTCTTGTTATTTATGTAGTTAATTAACCATTAAACATAAGTGATAGCTTCTACTCTAGAAGTTAGTTTCAGATTTGATAGGACATTTTCAAAAAAATGCAATGCAATTTGTATATTGATTGATTAATCTTTCTTTCATTACATGAATCAGCGAGAATATTGATTTAGATTTACTTCCACGCCACACCTAGCTCTTCCCTTCTTGATGTGGGATCTACGTTCAATTCAAGTCCCACACATCAAGAAATTTTGTTGAATGTTGTGGCTTATTTGCCTTCAGGCTTCCTTCATTACCCTTGCTATTTGAGCAAAAGAGAGGATAAGTTTCCGAAGATATAGACTATTAAAACATATTTTTTGAATTACCAAATATTTTTAATTATAGATTCAAGTAGCCAATTGGGAGCTGTATAATTAAGAAGCAGAAGATTGCTAAAGCTTCACTCTATAGGAAAGAGAAGGAAGTAGAGGGACGTCAGACCATAGCTGAAGTAGAATTTTTTGCATGCCAGCAACAAGCTAATGGAGAGTTGTATGCAAAGAAAAAGGAGACTGAGGGGATGCTTGCCCTCGTAGAGGCCCAATGATTTTACCTTCGCAAGCTCCTCGAATCCCTCGAATGAAATTATGCTGCTCTGAAAGACTATCTCCTGATCAGTAGTGGGACTTACGACAATATCTAAGGATCAATGCTAAGGCTGCGAAGGGGACTCTAGCCAAAGATTAGTGTTTGGACAAATGATGGTGAGACCACTGATAGGGGCCAGAGCAGGAGGTGGCCGAAGTGTACCGCATGCTACCATCTCTATTCGAGATAGTTTAAGAGCAAACAGGAATGCTACCACCACCATGGATGGGCCAGCTCACCAACTAATCTGACAACTAACTTAGGAACTTATGATAGAAAGAAATACATAGATTGAAGGTTGATAGGACTTGCTTTTTCATTTCTCAAAGAGTATAGTTGGTAGAACTACTTTTTTTGTTCTTAAGCTTATTCTTGGTTTGTTGTATGCTTGAAACAACATTAATTTCTATTTAATAGTTTATGGTAGACTTGCAAAAGTCATCTACATTACTGCATTATTATAAAAGCCAAGACTAGATCACTACAACAAAACAGGATATTAGCGATGAAAAAAATTTGTCACTAATAGCCAATTTTCATCACTAATAGTTATTAGCGACGAAAATTTCATCGCTAATATTTAGTCACCAATAATGCCGTCGTTGATAATCTTTTATGATGAAAAATTTTTTTTATCGTCAATCAAAAATATTAACGATGAAAAATTTTCATCGTTAAAAAAATTATTTTTTTTGAAAACTATTTACAACAAAAAGTTTTAGTCATAAAAAAATATAATTTGCAACAAAATAAATTATTTATGATGAATTTTATTCATCACTATTAATTTAATTAAAAATTTTTATAAAAATAAATTTAAAAAAGTATTAGCGATGTAAACTTTTCATCGCTAGTATAGAAATTTTCAACAAAAATTTTTATCACTAATAAATATTAAATTACTAGCAATAAAAATTTTTTCATCATTATTAATTTAAATAAAAATTTTTATAAAAATCAAATTTAAAAAAAAATTAGCGATATAATTTTTTTATCATAAATATGATTATTTATGATGAAAATATTTTTATCACTATTAATTTAATTAAAATTTTTTATAAAAATTAAATTTAAAAAATATTAGCAAAATAAACTTTTCATTGTAAATACAGTTAGTTTCAATGAAATATTTTTATCGCTATTAATTTAATTAAAAATTTTTATAAAAATTAAATTTAAAATAATATTAGCGATGTATATTTTACGACCCAAATATTTCAAATTTTGATGTATATTTTCGTCACTATTAATTTAATATAAAATTTTAATATTTTTAAATTTATTAAAAAAATTATTTATGATCAATTTTTCATCACTAATATTTTTTTTGTGACCAATATTTCATCAAAAATAATTTCATCACCAATAATTTATAGATATTTTTTGAAAAATAATTTATGAATATATATATTTAATTTATATTTATAATATTTTTATAAATTAAAAATAAAAAATTTATACAATAAACTAATAAATAAATTTTATTATTTTATTATATTAAATTAAAATTATAAGTGATCTAAAATAAAAATAAAAAAGCTACACAAATAAGTCGTCAAGTGTCAGCATCTGTAGAAGCAGAATGGGCTGGGGAAGGAGAGTGCTCGAATGAGCTCGGACTGGCTTGCTACTACCTCATCAGCTACATCATCTGCTCCATCTGTGACATCTACTCCATCATCTGGATTTGGAGGTGCTAGTACTCATCGACGCGTGCAGTCAACTCATCAGCTCGCTACTCAGCCTACCTCTGTACCTCCGCCAGTCGAGCATCACGGGCAGCATAGATGTTAGCCCTAAATGAGCGTGAGGATGAGGAAGCAGTGATCCCATGCCCTAGACCCCTAACATAATAGGGTCTCATACCAAGCACCTAATCACAGATCTTATCATCTATGGGTTCGGTCGAGCCCTTAGGGGTAGATTGGGATCTAATGTCTATCATACGGTTCTGAAAATTAAAGTTATAGCTATTTTAATTTTATACTGAAAATCAAATTATGAATAAAAAATAATTAAAAAAACTTATAAAGAACTCTTGGCTCCCTGTCGTCCACTCCTCTGATCGTCGTTGGTAGGTCTGTTGGTAGATATCGATCCTACCAGGAAGCTCGCCACTCTTAGCATCTCTCTGTAATTTAAAATAATTAATTAAATTTTTTTAAATAGTTAAAAAATTATATACTAATTAAAAATTACTTACCATCTGCTCCATATGACGAGCGAACAATCTCGAACCCTCACAATGCGGTACGATCTGTCTTAGCCTGATTCATGACGTTCTGGACACATCTTCTCTATACAGTTAGCAGTCAAATTAGTAGGTAACAAACTAAATTTAAGAATAAATAATTCAACCATTAAACTCTAAAAAAAAAAGAAGTTTGGATGTGTAACCTAATATGTCGGATCCTCGTAATGTCGGCATATGACAGTCCAATCATCCATAGTGATGCTGTCATAGGGCCACTGCTATGCTGCCTCCATCCCATGATCTTGCATCACATGGTACCAATACTGATGGATTTGGTGGTGATAGTCCTTGAATCACAAAGATAAATAAACATCCACGGCTCGCCGCACATGATCCTTCTCAAAATCAATAATATCAAAAACATCCTGTCAATAACAAATATTAGAAGAATATCATGCTAATTAAATATTCATAATATAATTTATTTTATCTGTAATTGGGTGCAAAAAATCTCTCTCTGATATGGTACAATATGCGTCAATTGAAAAGCATCACGGGGGCATATGATGCCCAGCTTGATCTTCCACTGCTCGCACCATCTCCTAATGGGCCTGGTATAGCCAGAAGGTATCTCGATATGAAGACACTGTCCCAGATACTCACGTCTCCAATGCTCTAAAGCAAGGTTCTTCGATGGACCTCACCCTCACCTCACTACTAATGGAGACTGGCCTGAAACAACAATAAATCAATCATTAGTATGATAGCTATTTAAATAAAAAAATCAAATATCATTATATAAAAAATATAATAATACCATTCGGACTTGCCTCATTCGAACCCGTCTCACTGGGACCTGCCAGTGCAGGACCTTCTAACGATGGAGCTAATGCGGTAGTGAAAATCGGTGAAGGTGCCTCAGCCTCCGGGGTAGACTGTGAATGCGAACGTCGTCGTCTGTCTCCTAGTGTCATACCTATAATTTTTTATATATAAATGAATATAAATGAATATAAAAATAAAATTTAGATCATGATCCAAATTGGATCGAGGTTGAGATCTAGATTGAGATCTCGATTCGGATTGGGATCCAGATCAGGATCTGATCAGGATCTGAGTTAGGATCCGGAACATCCAATAATAAGATTAATACATTTCCAGAAAGCCCAATTATGGGACATCTAAAAGTCGATCTCGATCAAGATCCATTCTTGAACGAAAATCTATGGCTCAATACAATTTAACTGCCATCTATGAACATACATTCGAAGATAAATTTCTAATTTATCAAAAAAGAATAACTCTGTATTAAAATTTTTCATCAAAAATTTCAATAAAATTTTCTCTAAAATAGAAATACTTTTTATATTTAATTATAATAAGCAAAAGCAAACAAAACAACACATAAAATAATTAAATTATAATAAGCAACAGTAATGTGCATTGTGCTAGCGGAATAAAAAAAATTATAAATTTCAGCAATAACACTAAAAATTTTATGCAATAAATATAAAATAAACTATAAGCAGTTGAGAAAGCCAAATAATATTGACATAAAATAATAACAACGAAATCTATTCTTGAGGACTCGATGGTTTTTTATTTTTTTTTAAATATTTTTTACCTAAAAATAATAAATATTTTTTTACATATTTTTTACCTAAAAATATTTTTTTCTAAATATTTTTTCTTCTAAACAAGCTCCAGACTCAGCCTCCCACGGCCCCCGCTCCCACGGCACCGACGCTGTCACACACCTAGCACTGCTCGGACTTGGCCCTCACGACCCTCGCTCCCATGATGCTGGCACCGTCACACACCCCGCACCACCCAGACTCGACCCCCACGATCTCCGCTCCCAATGTGCCGATGTCGTCACACACCCCGCGCCACCCGAACTCGACCCCCATGACCCCCGCTCCCGTGGCGCCAACACCATCACACACCCCTCGTGAGCCACCCCTTATGGCACCACTGCCCTCTCCAACTCCACGCGACTCGGATGCCAACTCAAATTCTGATCAAATCCCAATCTGGATCTTAATCCGAATCGAGATCTCGATCCGAATCTCGATCTCGATCCAATTCAGATCCTGATCCAGATTTTATTTTTATTAATCAAATAATTAAATACTATTATTAATATTTTAGTTTTTTATTTTTTTAGTTTTTTTCACCTTTTTTTCTTTTTTTCTTTTTTTTTTCTTTCTTCTTTTTTTTCCTTTTTTTCTTTTTCTTTTTTCTCCCTCGTTTCTCTCTTCCCTTCCTCCCTCCCCACCGTCACCCAACCCTCCCTGCTGCCGCCCCCTCCCCGACCCCATCTCCACTGACCGACCCCCTCCCCGGCCCCGACCCCATGCCCCCCCCCGACCCCATCCCGCCTATGTTTCGCCCCCAAACCCTCCTCGTCGGTCGACCCCCTCCCCGGCCCCATCCCCCCAGGCCCCATCCCGCCCCTCGACCCCATCCCACCCACGTTTCATCCCCAATCCCCTCTCTGTCGGCTGACCAGCTTCCCACCAGCCCATCACTGTCACCGTCGGTCGCCCCCTCCCCGGTCCCATCCCACCCCCGACCCCATCCCACCCCCCGACTGAAGGAACCAGATCTAGGGTTTCAGGGTTAGATCTTGAAACTTTTTCAAGATCAGACAGCGGAAGATTAAAATAAATTAAAATTTATCTTATAAAATCAGAAAATTTTTAGATCTAAGATCCTATTATATGATTATTACATGGTATTAAATCAAAAATTAAAATATAAAGAGCAAGAATTACATGTTGATCATATCAACATGTTTCTATGCTACATCTAATATATGCAAAATATAATAGATCAGATCTATTACCTTGCAAGTTAGACGTTCTAACTTTGCTGATCCGAGCTTGAGGATGATGTTGCGAGCTACACACACTTCTGGCCTCTAGGAGTCATCTACACGAGCCTACGAATCACGATCAGAAGTCCTGGTCTAGGAAATCAGCACAGCATGCTAGTACTGTGCTGATCCTTCTTCGATGGTCGATCAGATGCCTCCTTCTTCTTGATTTGGACTCTTCCAAAAATGAAAAATAGAAAAAGAAGTTTTAGATATGAGACACTCTTAGAAAACTCAAAGATGGAGGAAGGGAAGAGGTGAACACAGCAACCCTAGAAGAAGACCCTCTTCTTCTTCTCTTTATTCTAACCCAGACACATAGTTTTGTGTCTATTATATCTTCACACCCCTACACTCTTTCTCTTTGATTTTCACATGCCCCAAATGAATCTCAATGCTCTATAATCCATGAAAATATCAAGATAAAATTCATCTTAAATAATGAGATATGAAGAATCCTTGTCTAGGTCAAATACCTAGTCAAAGAAAATCCAAATAGGGCAAGACAAGGGGTGCCCAACTCTTGGGTGCCCCTTCCTTCTTTTTCTGCCATGGACCACCAGAAAAGGATGCATAATATGTGCCATAAAAGTCACAAAAATCTCAAAAAAAATCTAGATAAAATCAGTACCATAAGGAAAGAGTTTTGGTTTCTAAAATTCTATCTCATAGAATTTAAAATCCAAACAAATTCCTACTTTGACTTGGTCCACAACCACATTTCATGTAAGAGAGAAAGAGAGAAAAGCTTTGGGCATGCGTGAAGGCATGGGAGAGAAGGTTTTGTCACACAAAATAAGAGAGAGTGGGCGTGGGGGGCTAAGGTGGTGCAAGGTGGAATCCTAGTCTTACTAGGATTCAATCTATGACTTGTTCAAATTTGGTTTCTCAAACCAAATCAAACCAAAATCAAATCAACCTAATTAAAATAGGTCTTAACCTAATTAAAAATTTAATTTAATCAAATTAAATTAGATTTAAATTTGATTTAATTTTTTAATCGAATTAAAAATTAGGTTGACCCAAGTCCTAATTGAACTAGGACTAGTTTTTCTTTATACTTGGCTTATCCAATAAACCAATTGGATTTGATTCAATCAAGCCCAAACCAAATCTAATTAAATCATATTCAATTAGACTTAATCTCAGCCCATTGACTTAATGAAATTAAGCCAATTAGCAATCGAATTGCTAATCGATCCTCCTACAACACTTGCACTAGGTTAAATATCAATTGTATTGATCGTTTAACCCTAGAATGATTCTTAATCGTTGATCAACCATCTGATCAGATCAAAAACTCTAATGTGTGTGACCTCATAGATCCGAACCTAAGCTGGTAGTATAAGAATAAATTTTTATACCAATCAAAGTGACCATCTAGCAATGATACCCGATGGTCGGATAGGTCAAATTTGTAGAACAACATCCTTAGAATCCATGCAGATATAGTTTCCATATAATTCATCCCCTTGACCAAAATACTCATAGGACACCTCAGAGTTCAATTGTCAGCTCTGATTAGGTTGTCCACATTGTATTTCAAAATATCAAATCCATCTCATAGATTATCCTGGCCAAGATTTTGCTAAATTGAAATACAACGACTCATTCTTCTCCAACTCTTGGAGTGGTCAATCCCATCTTGATCACACTCCGACTTCACAAGTACTTGACTGTGCCCAGAAGTCTTCCATCACTAAATTAGAAATTCAATTAGTCCAGTACCAAAGCACAGTGAGTTGCTTGCAAGTCACTAAGGCGATCTCAGGTCTAAGGGACACTTATACATATATCCCATCTGAGACATTCTTGACAGCAGAATGCTCTAGAGTTGGTCATGTTCAATGATGATGTATCCTTATATCTCACCTGTATGCCATACCAGTGTCTCCAAACTCTTTGGTTAAGAAGACAACCAACCCATATGGCCTACAGTGACCTATGCTCGATAGAAGCTATCATCTTTATTAACAACCTATCATTTGGTCGTGAACAGTTTTAAGGACTAATCGATAAATCCTCTCTTTATCGAACCTAAATAGTCCTAAAGACTTCATCACAACAACCGAGTTCATTAGAAGATGAAAACTTATGATAAAAATACCAAAAATATATTTTATTTATTAACAAATCAATTACAATACAAGGTTGCTCAACCGTCAACAGGTTGACGTTTGGCTTTTGAGACATATTTTCCAACAACTCCCACTTGTCCTAAAGCCACTCGGCATAGTATCTAATACTCATCTTCGACTTGTGGTTATCAAACTCCTTTATCACCAGGGCTTTAGTGAAAGAGTCTGCTAGGTTCTCCTTTCCGTCGATCTTCTGAAGGTTGATGTCACCTCGATCCATAATCTCCCAAATTAGGTGGAAGCGGTGCAAAATGTGCTTCGTCCACTAGTGTGCTTTAGATTCCTTCGCCTGAGCAATGGCACCAGTGCTGTCGTAGTAGAGCAGGACTGGATCATCGATGGAGGGTGCTACTCCAAGCTCGGTGATGAATTTTCTCAGCCACACAGCTTCCTTCGTGGCATCCGATGCTGCGATGTACTCTGCCTCACAAATAAAGTTTGCCACAGTATGCTGCTTGGAACTCTTCCAGTAGATGGCTCCACCATTCAGAGTAAAGATATAACCCGACATGCTTCTACTGTCATCATGGTCAGATTGAAAGCTGGAGTCTGTGAACCCCATAAATTTCAGATCTAACTCGTCATAAATCAACTATTGGTCCTTAGTATTTCTCAAATACTTAAGAATGGCTTTAACCACCTTCCAGTGATTTTCTTCAGGATCAGATTAGTATCTACTCACTACTTCTAGTGAGTATGCCATATCTGGCCTTGTACATATCATAGCGTACATGATAGATCCCACGATCGAAGCATATGGGACTCTACTCATATGCTCTCTCTCTTCAGGAGTTGTCGGACAATCTTTCTTAGAGAGAGAAATTCCATGGCCTATCGGTAGATAGTCCTTCTTGAAATTCTCCATGCTGAACCTCTTCAGTACAGTGTCTATGTACGTAGACTGGGATAACCTAAGCATCCTTTTAGATCTATCCCTATAGATCTTCATCTCTAGGATGTAGGATGCTTCACCCAAGTCTTTTATAGAGAACTGTGATGACAACCAAACTTTTATTCCCTATAGTGCAGGGATGTCATTCTTGATTAAGAGAATACATCCACGTACAAGACAAGGAATACCACAACTGGACCATTTGCACATTTATAGATGCAGGGCTCTTTTCCATTCTTAACGAAGCCATATATTTTGATCACCTTATCAAAACACATGTTCCAACTCTAAGAAGCTTACTTCAATCCATAAATGGATCTCTAAAGCTTGCACACCTTGGACTCATCTGTAGATGTAAACCCCTCAGATTGTATCATATACATCTCTTTGGTCATCTCTCCATTTAGGAAAGCTATCTTTACATCCATTTGCCAGATCTCATAATCTAGATGGGCAGCTATTGCAAGCATTATTTGAATGGATTTGAGCATTGCCATAGGAGAGAACGTCTCATTATAGTCAATACCATAATGTTGATGATACCCCTTGGCAACCAGATGGGCTTTATAGGTCTCCATCTTTCCATCTATGCCCCTCTTCCTTTTGAAGATCCATTTACACCCAATGGGTTTAACCCCTTCAGGCGGGTCAACCAATATCCATACATCGTTGACCTTCATGAACTCCATTTTGGATTTCATGGCTTTAAGTCATTTCTCAAAATTAGATCTCTACATTGCATCCATATAGGTGATCGAATCCTCATCATTCTCATCGAGTTCGATGGGATCACCATCTCGAACCAAAAAACCATAGTATCTGTCCGACTGACATGGTACTCTATCGGATCACCTTAATGGAGTAGATACATTGGGCTTCAGATCTGATCTAATCAAATCCGACTCAGGTTCAGCTATTGGTGTCGGTCCTTCTACCTGTTGAACTTCATCAGGTTCAACCTTAAAGGCAATGGTTTCTTCACTAAGGAACTCCTTTTCTAAAAAGATTGCCTTAAGGCTGATGAACACCTTTTGTTCATCAACATGATAGAAAAAATATCCTTTGATCTTTTTGGGGTACCCTATGAATGTACATTTGTCAGACCTAGGTCTAAGTTTATCTGTAACTAATCGTTTGACATAGGCCGGGCACCTCCAGACCCTAAGGTGTGAAAGTGCTGGCTTACGCCCTATCCATATCTCATATGGAGTCTTAATTACAGACTTACTTGGAACCCTATTTAACAGATAACAGGTTGATTCGAGTGTATATCCCCAGAAGGATATCGTTAAGCTAGCAAAACCCATCATGGATCGGACCATATCTAACAAAGTCTGATTTCTCCTTTCAGACACACCATTATGCTGTGGTATTCCTGAAGGAGTCTATTGGGAGAGAATCCCATTCTCTCCTAGATATGTGAAAAACTCACCAGAAAGGTATTCCTCTCCTCGATCAAATCGAAGAGTTTTAATACTCTTCTCAGTTTATTTTTCTACTTCACTTCAGAATCATTTGAACATTTCAAATGAATCCGACTTATGTTTCATCAGATAGACATATTCATATCTGGATAGATCATCCATGAAAGTGATGAAGTAGAAATATCCACCTCTAGCACTTGTGCTCATGGGCCCGCATACATCAGTATGTACTAGGCCCAAGAGCTCAGTAGCTCTCTCATCTTTTTCAATAAAAGATGACTTGGTCATTTTACTAAGAAGACAGGACTCATAGGTTGGAAGTGATTCACAATCACTGACTTCAAAGATTTCCTCTTGGGTCAACCTATTTATCCTGTTCTTGTTTATATGACCTAGCCTATAGTGCCATAAGTAGATATCTGATGTACTATCTAATCTAGGGTGCTTACCAGTAGAATAGACTACGTTAACAGATTGTGATAATATATACACACCATTATTTAAATGTCTACAAAAAATAGTAACACCATTCATAATGATATTACAAACTTATTTCTTTATTAAAATTTCATAATCATTTTTGGCTAGAAGGCCTACAGAAATAATATTTAAAAAGAAACTAGGATAGAAATGACAATCATTATGAACAACGGTATGGGACTCAAATACAAGTTTCAAGATTCCTAATGCTAGAACTGGAACTGGTCTTCCATCTCCAACGTTCAGGAATCTCTCATCTTGTTCGAATTTTCTACTGACCTGCAACCCCTGCAATGAATTGCAAATATGGTAAGGGCTATCGGTATCCAATACCCAGTCAGTTATATCACAAATAGAGAAATTACAAGGAGTTATCATATAAATACTTTGCCCAGCAATAGCTTGCTTCTTTCTCTGCCTGTTCGGCTCTAGGAAAGCAACATACTGAGGACAGTTCCTCTTCCAGTGCCCTCACTTCTTGTAAAAGAAGTATTCAGTTTGACTCTTATCGGGCTTGATCTTTCTGGTCTGGCCCTACACTGATGTCCCAGCCTGAACTTGCACCTTCTTCACTTTTTTCTTCTTATTTTTCTTTCATTTCTTTAAGGGTCGAGAACCAGAAGACGAACCTCCCACTAAGTTCACCGACTCCTTTTGGAGTTGGTGATCCTTCTCAAAGTTCTGAAGCAACCCCAGTAACCCGTGGTAGTTTACTTCAGGCTTTGTCATTCTATAATGAGTGAGGAATGGGAGATAAGACTTGGGCAGCGAGTTCAGTATTGCATCTTTCCCAAGCTGCTTATGCAAGGGAAAGTCGAGCTGCTCAAATACTCCATCAGCTCGATCATGTACAATACATGATCAGTGACAGAGGCACCATCCGTATTTTGGCGTTGAAGATGGCACAACTAGTCTTGTGCCTCTCTACATCATCGGGTGTGCCAAAGGCATCCTCCAACACTTGAAGCATGTCCTTTGGCTGAGCTATCTTAAATCTGCAACTGAACTCGTTGCTCATGGCAGCCAGCATGATGCAGCGCACCGTGGTCTGATCACTGAGCCACTTCTGATAAGTGTCTCTGACTATTCCACGTGCATTGGCAGCTGGCTCCTCAGGTGCAGGATCTGTTATTACATATAGAATCCGTTCATGCTCCAAAACGATCGTCAACTTTCGGTATCAGCTATCGAAGTTGGGTCCCCACCAAATTTTCATTGTCCAACAATGATCGGAGCGATAGGGAAGTGGCCATATCTGCACAAAGAAAAACCATAACCTAATTAGTAATTGATTCATTAAACCTAAAGATTTGGACTTTAATCA